>NC_056728.1:734225595-734483095 GCF_019279795.1 Protopterus annectens
GTATTACACACACTGCGCAGGTATTTTTGTTTAATCTATGATGATGATGTTTCACAAACATTTATCTACTTTCTTGGTACATCATTAACAGATATCTACTGCCTTGGCACATTATCAAAGATATTAAATACCCATATTTACTTCAGTTGTAAAACAAATGTGAAGGTTTACACACTACACTTGCAAAACACAGACATAAGCAATGGTAAGAATACAGCAGCACACCATCTTACCCAAAACAAATCTTCCTTAATCTGATATATACTTATGTTAATACAAATTTTAATAAAAAACTAAACTAAAATAAAAAAGTAAAACACTGACCACATATCCTATTCACTTGAATGCAAAAATGTGACTTTACTTACTCTACATATAAAGTATTCAGGCACAGGCACCAAAAAATAAAACACACTTTTTCCAGAAGCAAAATTCATTTCAATCAGAGCTAAAAAGGTTGAACTAGAACAGTGCAAGTAAAAGAAAATGCTGACTGTATCTAACCATTTGGAAAATAGTATTACTAGTGAATCAAATCCAGTTCTATCTAAACTACGCTAAAAGCACAATTGAACTATAAAACTATTGAGTTCTAGTATTCTCATCACTATGGCACTTAGACAGCCCTTTACAGATGTTGAGCGATAATACTCTAAAAATTGAAAAAAATATATAATTGGAATACATGGGGCCCTGGTTTGGGTGATACATGAAGTATCCTGTACCATGGGATTGGAGAACTTGATTTGAGATTTGGCTTCACCATTCATCATGAAACCTCTTCCATAAAGAGGGTCTGGTATGTGATACATTGTGTATCATGCACTGAAGCTCTAGGGTCTGTCAAGTGATACATAGTGCATCATACACTGAAGCTCTAGGGTCTGGTATACAATACATTGTGTATCATGCACTGAAGCTCTAGGGTCTGGTATGTGATACACTGTGTATCATGCACTGAAGCTCTAGGGTCTGGTATGTGATACATAATCCATCATGCACTAAAGCTCTAGGGTCTGGCATGTGATACATAGTGCATCATGCACTGAAGCTCTAGGGTCTGGTATGTGATGCATTGTGTGTCATGCACTGAAGCTCTAGGGTCTGGTATGTGATACATTGTGTGTCATGCACTGAAGCTCTAGAGTCTGGTATGTGATACATTGTGTGTCATGCACTGAAGCCCTAGGGAATGTATACATGTTTATATGTACATCAGTGCAGGTAGCACTTTTATGAATTCAGCTTTATCAGGCACACAGCCTGATACTGCACTTTGCATGGGTACATTCAGAAATGGCCAACATTTACTGCATCCTTTCTTGTACTGTGCTTTTGTAACATGGCTTCTATTTATATTACGGCCTAGGCTTGTACTCCTGTTCCTTTACTCAGCTATAAATCATGCCTTATTTTTCTTTTAAAAATAGGAATTATTTCCCAGGGATAAGCAGACCAAAAAAATCATCCTTCATTGAAAACACACCTTCTGGATCTGAAATGTACAGAGTGATCTGTGATACTCAGGATATGAAAAAAAAAAACAAAAACACTTTTTCTTAGTGAGTCAGTCATTCCTCACCATTCTGAAGTAACTTGTTAAATCCACTTCTTCAAAGTTTGCTATATGCATCTATAGACAGGGGTATAGCCAGAAAATTCCATTTTATACTCACAGTCTCTTATTGTTGTTCCCAACCCACCTGTTACTAATAAATGTGTACATCTCACAAAACGACACCCCCTTACATCCTTAAGCCATGTATCACTTTCAACTGATCTCTTTATACCTACTAAAGATATTGTTGTTTTAGATTAGCAATCCTCTTAGTACATTTAGACAGTCACAAATATATCACATCCTTAAAAAGACACAATTTTCTAAGTGGTGTTCAGAAAAGTATATTCTTTAGAGTACAAAGAGTGTGCCTGTCTACACCCAAATCCATGGAGCTATTGGTTCAAGATCCAACCAAATAAATGCAACTGATCAAATATCCTACCCAATTAAAAAAAAGACTAAAATAAACATTTTTTTTGTAAGGGGCAAGCTCTGATGAACCCTGAGGAAGGCTCTGGCTTTACTGCCAACACTGCCTTACTTATGTATATCAGCTCCATAGTCACACCATGACAGAGAAAAGAGAAGCCTCAGCAAAAGAATAAATCACTGCAGCAGTTTTAACAGAAACTTCTTCTTTCGGCTTTTCCCGGTTAGGGGTCGCCACAGTGGATCACCTGTCCGCTCATGATTGGCAGTGGAGTTTTACAGTGTTGAGTTGCCAGCCCAGCGCCCAACCTTCCACAGAAGGCACACACATACACACACTCACACTTGGGGCCAATTTAGAGTGTCCTATCCACCTACAGCATGTCTTTGGTATGTGGGAGGAAACCGGAGCACCCAGAGGAAACCCACGCGACCACAGGGAGGACATGCATACTCCGCACACAAGGCACCCCAGCCAAGAATCGATGTCAGCAATAATTTCTTATGAGAAAACTCAATTGATAAATTGTATCTCACCAATTGTTCCAGACCATTTTTAAACCTGCCACTTCACAATAAACCAATTATAAGTAGTTTATTTTTGTTATTTATAAGGAATTGTAGTTTTTTGTAGCATTTTTATTATGCTTTAAATAATTTGCCACATATACATGCACTTTCTAATCTGGCTGATACATTTATGAGATATCCATATACAGTTTATTTTCATCAAATGGTGAAGCATTATATAACATTGAAATCCTACATATATTAATTACAGTACTTATTCCAACATTTCTGTTGTATAAAGTGCTTTCCACATACATTCATAATATGTGGCCATTATCCTTGCTTATCATTCTCTTAATATATCCACAAATTAAAAAAAAACATGTGCTGTAAGTTTCAGGTATGTATAGGTAAATATTTATTCATTTAATTTCTTCCCGTCTTTCCAACGGCTCCTGTCCATTCAAGTTTGAACTATATACATTATGTTTCTTATTTAAATATCACTTTTTCCTCATTGAATGCTAGCCTTTGTTATCTAATTAACTCAAGTTCACCCAATGTTATGCCCTATTTCTTACTTTATCACCTTCTGATAGGTATCTGTAATATCATCTTCCTTCTTTTCTTCGTTAGACCCTTTCTTAACTTCTCCTTCATTCACCTTTGTTTCATGCTTTATTTTTTTGTTGTTCCCTTCTCTCACATATTCTTTTAAATGCTTTTCCCAAAGTAACTTCCACATGTTTGATTATTTTTTCCTCTGGTCTTGTATTTCTTTACAACCTACAGATTGTCATATTATTTCGTTTCACTGCAATAGGCTCTTTCTCCCTCAGTCCCTTCCAGTTCCATGCTATATAGTGTTTCACTAAGTTGGTGAATGCTTCCATTCTTCCTCCCTGTTAGCATATCAGTAAAAACAAAATGAAAACTCCAGCAAAGCTAGAACTTCCACTGTGTGACCTCCCAAACCTCTTGTATCCGAGGCACATGGGATATATGCAAATGATCCTTATGAACATCAGGTGTTTCAGCTAATTGGTTATTCTGAATGCCCATGACTTGTTTCATCATTTTAATGGACAATTTCAGGCCAATAAAGCCAAACCCCACTAGCTGTGGATATGCATATTTCAGCCTTGTTATGACCTCATCAGCACAGCACAAGCTATATATATATATATATATATATATATATATATATATATATATATATATATATATATATATATATATATTTTAATATATATATGTATATCTGTGTAGAATATATAGGTATGTGTGCACTTCTGCTTGTATGTGTGAACGTTTGTGTATGTTTGTTAAGATTATTTTGAAAAACATTATTGACTGACAACTTCTGACGGTCTTATTTATATATATTTTTTGGATCTTTGCACTCTGGCTATACATGCAGAACTTGGTCACTCAGTATGGGATAGACCTTAGGGATGAGGTGTGGAGTCATAAATCATTCATTTTTCCCTCATCCCAACTGTTTTCCATTCCTAAGTAAATCCATGTCCACTAACTACTAATTGACTTCAAATTGCTAGCTACTACCCACTGTACTCTATCCTATAAACTTTAACTTACAGTGATACTTAGCAGTCGAATCCCCTCACCTGCTGTTCTACCAATCACTGGTATATGGCACTGACTACCACCGCTGCTGCAGATGCTGTTTTCTTTGTAACAGTTACTGATTGCCTTCTCTGTTATTCTCATAGTGCATGACCACTCAGGGGTATATGTTGGTTCCTACATGCAGGTCAGAGGCATCATTTGAATTCCATTGGTAAACTTTGTTTTGTAAAAATGTTTGTAACTCAGTCATACTGAGACGTCCAGCCTCACATAAAATGGGTCTAAACATTTCCAATTATCCTTACAAATCATTGGTTATATCTATCCAAACCCAGCTCTGGACCTTGACAATGCTGGCCTGTCAGATCTACTGGATCTCAACTGGTTTATCAGTCATGGTCCTAAATTATTGTATGTTATAAAATGGTTGAGGAAAACTGACAAATCAGACTGTTAGTTACATTGCATCAAATGTGTTCCAAGTATGGGAAAAAACAATACACATTCAGGCCTCCTAGCCCTGCCATTTAATCACAAAACTTTTCTCTCTCACATCTTTCAAAATCTTACTGGCAGCCATTTTTATCTTAAAGGTTCATAGGTTCATAGGTAGGTACTAGGCTATCTGCCTGAAGGCATTTATAAGCCTAGCCAGAATGTGATGGCTTTCGCTGCCCCCTTAGGTTAGTTCCCTGTACCTCTGTACAGCAGAGCCATTTAAGTGATTCCTGGGGTAAACTTTCTGTTTCCCATCCACTCGTCAAGGTTTCTCTTGAAGATGGTTAGCGAGGAGCTCTGCCTAATGTAGATTGGAATCTTGTTCCAGAGCATGGGAAGTCTTTGGGATGGAAATCTATCACTCCAGCATGTCCTATTTATTATTGTGGTGAGGTTTAGATCCCTGGAGTATGTGGCTTAAGGGGGATATGGTTTTCTTTAGGTGGAGTGTGTCCATCAATTCTGGGTTGGACATGGCCTTGTACATCAGGCAGAGATCACCTCTGAGTAGGCGGTAATGCAACCAAGTACAGCTGGAGTTTCTTCAGTGGAGCTGCATAGGGCATCTGCTTGAGGTCAGTGATCCTCTTGGTGAGGTACTTCTGTGGTCCTTCCAGTTGTTGCAGGTGTCTTGTAAGGTACATCCCAAATGGGGCATTGATCTCTATGATGGGTCTGATGAGTGATGCATAGAGGGGCCCAATGAAATATTTCGATCTGGATGCAAACCGTTTTGTGATTAGGTGGGCCACATAGAAGGATTTTCTAATCACGTTGGCAATGTGATTATCAAAGGAGATGTTACTATCTACTTGGGTCCCCAGATCCCTTATTATGTCTTCCGTATTTAGGGGGCTACCACCTATGTGGTAGTTTGTGGGTACTTTGTTTTTTCCAAAGGGGATGACTATGCACTTTTTGGCATTTAGCTTGAGGCCATGGTTTTGACACCAGGTATCTGTTTCAGTTCAACCCTTTTGGAGGATATTTGTGTCAGCCGGAGAGTCAGTTATAGCCCCTAGTTTGCAGTCATCTGCGAACTTGGTAAGCCATAGTCCTCCTGTGCTTGCCTGTACCTCTGAGAAGTATATGCCAAACAGGAGGGGTCCTAGGACTGAGCCCTGGTCAACACCACTTGTAACCGGTTTAGAGTCAGACCTAGCACCCGCAACTCTTACTATGTGGGTTCTGTCCGTGAGTCAGTTGGCAACCCATCTCATGACGTAGGGGTTTATGTTCAGGCTGGTGAGCTTGTCTATAATACCTGAGTGGGGAATGGTGTTGAAGGCCTTTGCGAAGTCTAGGTAGGCTGTGTGGACCACCTTTCCCTCATCTATAGCCTTGGTAACTGTCTCAAAGAAGTCTACCAGGTTTAGGAGGCATAATCTGCCCTTAACAAAGCCGAACTGGGTAGGGTCCAGTGTTTGGAGGTTTCCTATGTCTCTGTTAATGACATTCATGATGATGCGCTCCATAGCTTTGCAGACCAAGCTAGTCAGGCTTATAGGGTGATAGTTCCCAGGGTAGGTTGTGGCTCCACCTTTGTGGAGCAGAATAACCATTGCTGTGTGCCACTCTGTGGGCATGTAGCCTGTGGAGAGGCTGAGTTTAAACAGTGTGTTTAGGTGAGTTCATCTTTGAGCTCGTGTAGGATGCAGCCTGGGACACCGTCCAGTCCCATTGATGCTGTGCTTTTGGCTTTGGAGGGGGCTGTTTTAACCTGAGTGTCTGTGATTTCAGGGGCACTACATTCTTCTGGTATAGTTATAGGCCCTTTTGGGTGTGGGGGGGGGGTGAAGTTTGCACTGAACCTGTCTGCCAGGATGTTGGCTATATCGATCGATTCAGTGTATTTTATGCCATTCTGCACTAACTCTGAGCAGATCTGAGAATTGCTACTTAGATTCTTGACATAGCTAAAGAATGCCTTATGGTTATCTTTGGAGTCCATGGCAATTTTTCTTTTGAAGCTCCCCTTGGATGATTTTATGAGGGAATGTAGTTTCTTGCTGATACTGATCAGGAATGTCTTCCCTTCTTGGGATTTTACTCTTTTCTGTACTAGTTTCCTCCTTCTATTGTATAGCTTGTTTATGGCAGGGGTCCACCAGACTGGTTTCTTTTTCTTGGAGGAGTAAGTCTTGGTTTTGTTTTTAGCATGGGGGCTTTGAAACTTCCCACCTCGGTCTTAAGTAATGTGAAGTTTGCTTTTGAAAAGTTTTTCACAGTGGTTTCTTTGACCAGGGGTGATGGCGGAATGTGGATATCCCGAGTGATTAGTTTATGGTCAGATCTAACCAGTGAGGGGTTGACCTCCGGTGTGGAACACCGGTTGCCCATGTTGGTAATGACCAGGTCCAATATGTTGTCACCTCTGGTGGAGCTGTTGACCAGTTGATCCAGGGCAATTGAGTTTATAAATTCTAGGAAATGTTGGGCAAGGGAGTTTGTACTTGAGTAGTTCTCCCAGTTAATGTTTGGGTAATTGAAATCACCCAATATCAGGGTGTTTGGTAGGACCTTTATGTTTCCCAGTGTTTCTAGGAATGTGGAGTGGGGGTCATGGGACATGGTGGGTGATCTGTAGCAAGCTATAATTTGAATAGCAGTTTTGCCTGTTGCTTGTTACACATGGATGATCTCTGAAGCATCGTGCTGTGCCACTTACCTGGAGGTGTGGGTATCCTTGATGAATATGGATACTCCCCCGCCTTTTGTATTTTGGTCAAGATTTTGTGGCCAAAATATATGGTATGCGTTGTAGCCTGGTAGTGCTGGGGTGCTCTCTGGAGCCTTAAACCAGATTTCTGTTACTGCACATATATCGATTTTCTCCATACTAAGGAGTACCTCGAGTGCATGCATTTTGAGGTTTAGACTTCTGGCATTAAGTAGCATTACCCTCAGTTTTCTGTTACTTTTGCTATTTACAGTGGTGGGTTTGTCTTTTGAGCCTTGCCTAAAAAAGGCACTATGGGGGTGGCAAGAGCCTTGGCCAGTATTCGAAAGCCTAAGGGTGACAGGTGCAAGCTGTCTCTAGTGAAGCAGTGTGACTTGTCGAGCATGTCATCCCAGGCTGACAGACACTGGATCCCCTTTGAATGACACCAGAAGCTTAGCCAATTGTTGAAACTAATCACTTTTTCTCTATACCGTGGTATCATTCTTGGTGCGGGCAGGATGCTACTCAGGGTCAGGGTCATACCGGCTTGAGCTACATGATCAGAGAGCTCCTTCATGTCTCTTTTCATGTAGTCCAGGGAGGTACGGCTCAGGTCATTCACACCAACATGGACAATGACAGAGTCATATTTGTACTTGTTCTGGAGTGACCTGAGTGTGTGCGTTATGTGGCGGTTCCTAGCACCCGATAGGCAGCTAACAGTAACCTTCTCCTTGTTCAGCCTAGTGAGTGGAATGTCAGTGTGTATGACTATAGATTCACCTATTACTAGTGTGTTGGGTATGTTATTTTGCCTTAAGGGCTGTGATTGTGTGGCACACTGGTTTTGTGAAGTATGTGTTTAATGGTTTGTGTTGGGGGTGGAGGTTGTTTGGATGTCTGCTTTGAAGGTCTCTGTTGGAGGTCTCTGTTGCTTTTGCAGATTTTTATTTAGAGCCTCTGAGTATGTTTTCATGTATTTATGTGTGTTTTTTGCCGGTGCTGGTTTCATAGGTTTATGTGAGACTGGTGGTGTGATGCAAACAATTCCATTCTCCTCTTGACTGCCTGGTCCAGTCTTGGGTTGAGAGAGCTTAGCCTCCAGTTTGGCTGTATAATTGCATCTCTCACATGTATTAGTGTTTGGTGGAAGGAGGAGAGAATTGTCTGTGTACATGAGACAACTGTAACATTGCTTCAAAATGCCTAGATTCACCAGTTGGACTGGAGAGTACACCTGAAACTGCCCTTTTTGGACATGCCTGGATAGGTACAGTGAACTGTTTTACTGACTGGCTGGTAAGGTCGAATAGAGAGCCTTGTCCTTCTCTACAGTATAGGAGGGTCTAGTGCTAAGGTTTATTAGTGCTTGCTATGAGTTTTGAGCAAGTGCCAGGATGAGAAGTGAGTGGTTTGAGTGCTTAAGTTGAAAGTTTGCCTAGTTGTAAGGGAAAAGTTGAGGAGTAGACTTTGTGGAGCCGGGAATAGTTATACCCTAGCTAACCAGCGCCATCGGGCACGCAAAACCTTGAAAATGCAGGTTTTATACTAGGGAAATGAAAGAGATAGAAATTAGCCCAAAATGGCCAATAAACTACTAATTTCTGGGCTGAAACCACTCCTCCAGGGACAGATAGGCTGCTCAAAGCTCCTTCTCTCACAGTGATCAGAGAAACTTCCTTCTGTTCAAGTAAGGTATGGGCAAATACAGAAACTTGTAACACAGTCCTGAATTCAGCACTAACCTGAAAACTGGACTATACTAGCTTAGAAAGGTGGGAAAACAAATATTTTATTTTTTTTTTTTTTTCAGAAAATAAAGCAGATACAATAAAAAACAGTTTAAATGTACAGAAATGGCTATCACACTTGAGTGTGTAGCCTACAACAGTTAAACAGGTAATTTAAGCACAGAAACAACTTTGTTAAAGTCCAGGCAGTAAAATAAGTACAATATGTAGCTGAAACAAGCTTTCTAAATCACAGAAACTCTAGAAAATCAGCATTTTAGGTGGAATTAGCTAAAGGCAGCAAGAAAATGCAGAAAAATGATACTTAATCACTCCAAAGTCTTTCTTTTGTCTCTCTGCTGCTGTAGAACTCTGCAGGGCACCAGGCAGGAGCTTGCTGAGCTATATACTACCACAAAAGCCTTGCAAATGCGGGTTTTATAGCAGGGAAATGAAAGAGATAGAAATTAGCCCAAAATGGCCAATAAACTACTAATTTCTGGGCTGAAACCACTCCTCCAGGGACAGATAGGCTGCTCAAAGCTCCCTCTCTCACAGTGATCAGAGAAACTTCCTTTTATCCAAATAAGGTATGGGCAAACACAGAAACTTGTAACACAGCCCTGAATTCAGCACTAACCTGAAAACTGGACTAAACTAGTTTAGAAAGGCAGGAAAACAAGTATATTTTTTGGGTTTTTTTTTTTTTTTTTTTCAGAAAATAAAGCAGATACAATAAAAAAAAAAACTTTAAATGCACAGAAATGGCTATCACACTTGAGTGTGTTGCCCATAACAGTTAAACAGATAATTTAAACACAAAAACGACTTTGTTAAAGTGCAGACAGTAAAAAAGTACAATATGTAGCTGAAACAAGCTTTTTAAATCACAGAAACTCTAGAAAATCAGTATTTTGCCACTAACTCTGACTTGCAATAGAGGAAGACTTTTCTATCACCTTCCGGATATATTTAAGAAAATATCAAAGAACATATTCAGAAAAATGGACAAAAAAAAGAATGTCCAAAAATAAAAACTGTTATTACAAAAACTGAAATCACAACTATCTAATCCATTTCAGTGCATGCTTAATGTTAATATTTTCATTTAATCCAGTAAGTGCATCTGAATTTAAAAGGATTTGCCACATGAGTTCCAACACTGCTAATAACCCTTTGACATCACCAACAAATTCTCGAATAATTTAAACCCTTTAAACTCCTTACATTGAGTACTATGTTTAGCACATTCTTCACATCCTTGTTTTTGATTGCAAAACGATATTTTCTAATTCTTTCAGAAAGCTTTCTAACAGTCTTTCCAAAATGAAAAGAATTACAGGTTTCACAAAACTGAGGTATCCAATGTTAATTGTATTACAGTTGTTATACCCCTTAAATTTAATTCTGAAATCATTATGCTTAAGAACAAACTCTTTACAAATGTGAACATACTTAACAATAAGAACAACTTTCACGTTTATACGTACTAATGTTTGTAAATTTGTGCTTGTGGTTTCTACAAGAACTAGAATCAAAAAGGACTTGAAAGTTTTTGTTATCTTATAACTAAATTGAGGGAAATTGCTTAACACTCCCATTAAATCTTTGTTACCTTCAATAATACAGCATTTTTTCTTAAAATAGTTCTTAAATCAAACATATCTTGACTAATTGGTATCGGAAAACTTAATCTCATGTCTTGTACTGGGTCAGACTTTTTAAAAATGAAACCATGCTTAAGTATCGGAAAATATTTAATATACCTTAACTGAGATACCTCTTGGAATCATTTATCTACTAAGGCTTCAGGATAATTCAGGTAATGAAATAACTTTTTTCAAAAATAGACCTTCTTGAAAAAATAAAAAGATCATTGCTAATAAGTCTTGACAGCCTTATAAATTGTCTTTTAATTATATTTACTTTCATAAAAAATGGATGCTGGTTAGAGAAATCCAGGAAATTATTTTTAAAGGTTTTCTTCCTAAAACGAATAGATTGAAAATGCAGACGTTCTTTATCTAGGCTCAATTCTACATTCAAAAATTAGATGGTAGCACCTAACCCTGAAAAAGTAATCTTCAAAAAATCTATACTATTTTCTAGTTCTCTCAAGAATAAATCCAATTGTGCACTGCCAAAACAAAAAACATATCATCAATTTATCTCTTGTATAGTTCCACGAGAAAAAAATGGACTTCCCAGATTAAATGAAAATCTTAACATTGTGTGCACTGAAATGGATTAGATAGGATGTGAGATTTATTACATATTTTAGAGAGTAAGAAATGATATGTTCATCAGTTTTAATTTAATTGTTTGGATTTATATATAAGATCTACCAGAAAACCAATAAATCATGATGAAAGCACATTTAAGGGTATTCAGAAAAATATAGCAAACAGCATTGCTTGAAATAGCACAAGGAGTGTCAGCATGAAGGGAGAGGGCAATTCAGAGAGACACACAATGCAATCACCTTATGGGAGAAATAGCGCAATATTCATGGTATGCAAATTACTATATACTATCATTACAATGAGCGCCATCCTGGGAATGAGACTCAGAACAAATTATGATGAAATCAAACATGGTGGAGCAATCCAGAGATTCATAAATCCACCATTAAGAGCTGTGGTGCTCATCTGCTCTGAATGCCAGAATTTCTTAGAGTATAGGAGCTTTACAGACTTTAATATGCTAGGTATATCAGCAGCCTTAGCTAAACATCAAGTCCTAATGGCAACTCTCAGAGTCGATGCCTGCTATATTGCATGTCATCACCCTCCAGGTCACAGACAGATCCACTAGCAGTTAATTACAATCACTTACATGACCAATCTATTGTCATTCACTACTGTGTGGACAGAGCTACCATATAGGAGTTAGCACATGTGTTGCCCACTCATGGAATTGAGGAGGATGCACAGACTATCTATTCCAGTGGAAATTAAGGTTTGTGTAGTATTAACTATCTTTGCCATGGGTACCTATTTGCATCTGACAAGAGATATGCTAGAAATTTCACAAGTATCAGTCTCATGAGTCCTTCACCAATTCCTGGATATGGAGGAACATATACATCTGCCTTGGACAGGACAGGAAAGAACCAGTACTATGTAGGCATGTTATAATATAGCTCATGTTTCTGAGATTTTGTTCCATTGGCTGCACCCACACTGCCATCAAAGTGCCACCTTCATCACATTGACATCTAATACATTAATGAACAGCCTCCACTATACTAACTGCCCAGTGGTGTAAAATGCACAAGTTATGTTTCACTGTGCCACCAATTTCAACATCTCACAAATGTCCAATCTCCACCATAGTTTTGTATGGGGTGAGTTCCCGCAGAGTCATCTAGCTGATGGGTGTAAACATTGTCATGTAAAAAGGCCAGGATAAGCAGCAGTCATTTAAGTAGGAAGAAGGCCACATATAATGATGTCCATTGCTGGATGTTTGCTGCAGGCACTGCTTGGCTATACATTAGAACAGTGGCTGCTGATCTCTTCTGATACCCTGAGACCTTGGCTGAGAGTATAATACCACATATTTACAGACAAAGAGCATTGCTGAACAAAGTGTTAGGACTCCTGAAGAGATGCTTCAACTACTTGGATCTAATGAATGGTGCAGAGTAGTAAATATCTAATATCTGCAATAAGTTAGTTGGTGTGTGTGCACCATTCTACAGAACATAGTAGCTACAAACTGGGAGCATTGCAGTATTGCATGGGAGACCTATTGCAGCAATGGATGATGTGTCAGGTGCAGAGTCATCAGAGGGACCAGCTGCTCCAGTACACTATGCCATCGATGCAAGTTAGAGGCAGGTGTGGTATGTTGCATCACTGGAAAAGAGACAAAATGTGGTTCACAGATGTTGGTCATGATAAAGATGACACAGAATAAAACCAATGTATGTATAAAAACACCCAACATATGCATTGCAGTGCAATGACTGACCACACTGTACACATGACATTAACTTGCTCATACATGCTAGATGAATGGGCAAGACAAAGTCATTATCATTTGCACAAGTGGGTTGGGTCACAGTGACAGGTGACAGGAGTGCAATCATATGGGTAGGGCTCACAGAAGGTTATGCAGTAATCACTCAGGTAGGTAGACAATTGGGCCGAGAAAGGGATTAAAATCCTTCAGCATTGGGATGGAACACTGGCTGAATATACCATGTGGCCCAGTAGTTTTAGGGAATTTTGCATGAAGGATGGTGTTGCACTTCTAGAGCATTTACAAAAACTTTAGTATGGATCCCCATGTTGGGAGCCAATAGATGGATGTTGACCCCATACTTGATGATTGTCATTGCAATCTGTGGCAATCTGATTGCCAACAGGGCGCAAAGACAGTGTGGAACTGCAAGAACAAGAATGGCAAGCTTGGTGAGGCAACCTAAGGTGGAGCCAGATATGTATAATGGACCACAACCATGAGAAAGGACACACCTATGTGTGGTGTGTGCCATGGGAAGGGTGACAGTGATGCAGCTTCATGAATAATGTGTGCCATCTTTTTAAGCTGTCCACCTTACATCTGGACACTTGCCTGGCTAAGGCTGGTATGACTTACGATGCACAAAGGACAGCATTTGCCTCATGCTTCATGGGCATCTGTGGATACCATGTGGGCTGCCAGTGACCTGAGCATGCATGTATATTCCAGGTTCCTATATGTTCTATCACTCTACATGTGTTACAGGTCATTTTGCAATCCATGCAGCTGTTGAACATCTTCACAGAGCCACAAAACAGTCTCAACATCTCTACCATGGTGTATCTAGTGGGTGTCTGCACCTGTATCACTGACTTGCATGTCTAAGTATAACATCCAGATCAGAGAATGAAATGGATTCATGTTGGTGATGGTCAACAGAACATCTCTCATCTATGGTGGGCAGCATACACACAGAGCAGAAGTAGTGTAGCTCATGGTTGCTATTCATATTGGTGACTTCTGTGCAGCCTGAGTGGTGCTCACACTGACAAGGCAACCAAGGCTAAACACTGGTGGTATAGGAAGTCTAGCCTTCTCCTGCAAATCATCTCATGAGTGTGTGGGATGTGTTACCATTGCTGATTGAGTCACTGAGTAATCTGACATTGTCATGCACATGTTGTTAGCAGCAGCAGCTATAGGTGACACGCTAGCATCAGGCATGAGCTGTCATCTTGTGCTGGACACTCCATCAATGGAACCTGTGAAAATATGATATCATACCTGTGATAGTGCTAGAATATATGTTACACTCCCCTTATTCCATGCTCCCCATATTGGTGCATGCCAATTATAGGTGTACATGCATACATACCTTGTTATCCAGTATTGCATTTGCACCCCAAATTTATCAGTTGAGCATATATGGATAGGTGTGCTGCTGAATACCTTTCTCACATGAGTGTCACTGTACAGCTTTGCACATTCTTATTGTTAGTAAGCTACTACAGCCCTTTGGACTATATTTTAATACAATAGAGATAATACAAATGGGAAGTGAAAGTTGCTATTAGGTTTACTGACACCATATACTCTTTTCTTCAGCTGAGCTGCTTTGGTAGTCAACATAAGCAGACTTCCTATTGGAATAAATTATGGTCAGTGCCGTTTACAGATTGCAGACTCACCAAACGGATGTACAAAGATGGCTTTTCTTGGCTAACTATTCATGCTTCAAGTGAGTTGAACATAAAATGTGAGGGATCTCATGACTGATTAGAAAGCAACTATTGCTGAATTATTTTACCCATCTATTCAGCTAGGGACCCCAGTTTAGCTTAATACCTTTGCAGTGAGAAAATGTGAGGTATCATAGTGAGAAAGTATAGTAAAGTAACTTTTGCTTTCATTTCCTTCAGACAACACTTCAATTAAAGTTATGGCTAATTTTTCAGTGCCCATTTTCCAGTTCTTTCCCATTGGCCCCAAGACAAAAGTTCCAAAGTAAAGCACTACTGCAAGCCTTGGGACAAAAGTCACTTTATTTCCACTGGTGGCATTGTCAGTGCCCTAAATCATAAGCTTTCCCCAATTGTATTATTTGGATTTTGTATCACCTTTTGCTTTTTTTCTCAGACATCCTCTCATTTCTCATAGGTTTATAGCAGGTTACTAGGCTAATGGCCCTAGGGCCTTTACAAGGCTAGCCATTTGATACCAGTGTTCCCTAACTGACCATTGTTTAATGGTTTGATTATTTGCAGAGTGAATCTAGGATGAACACTGGCTGCCCCTGTCAATGAGGGACATAGGTGCCATCCCAGGGATGAACTTATGGTCTCCCATCCAGTTGTCCAGGTTGCTCTTAAATTGGGTCATTGAGGAACTGTGCTTCATGTGAACTGGGAGCTTATTCCAGAGTAGCATCAGTCTCTGGGAGATATAGCTGTATATCCAGCATGTTTTGTTTAAGTGACAGGCTTGATTGAGATCTCTGGAATGAGTGACTCTTGTCCCGTTTGATTTGGGAATGTGAAGCATTTCCATTAGGGCAGGGACAGAGACTGCTCTGCAGGCCAGGTACAGGTAATTTCTCAGTAGCCTGTAGGACACAGAGTACAGCAACAGGGCTTTCATTCTTTCCATGTAGGTCATGTTTTGGCGTCCCTGAATTCTCTTGATCAGGAACCTCTGTGGTCTTGCTGGCTGCTGCAGGTGTCTAGTGAGGTACATGCAAAAAGAAGCTTTGTACTCTATTAGTGGTCTGATGAGGTTGGAGTATAGAACAGTTATAACATCCGTGACTTGGATGCAATGCCTTTACTTATAAGGTATGCAACATAAAAGGGTTTCCTTACCACTGTGGGCACATGATAATCGAAGTTTAGACTGCTATCAACTTGTGTTCCCGAGTCATGCACCACTGGGTATGAACTTAGGGGGTGGTGCCTATAATGTAATTTGCAGGGGCTACCTCTTAAATAGATGCTACCTCTGAGGCAAAAAAGAGAGCCCAGCCCAGAACACTCCTTGGATCAATCCAGAAAATCATGCACTCATGTCATGGAGACTATAGAATAAAAATAAATCTTCTGAATCCCAAGCTTGGTGCAGACAGTCTTGCCACAATATAAAATGTAGGCTTCTGCAGAGGAAGACAATTGAATTTCTATTTTGGCAAACATCTCATTCTAATTATAATAATGAGTTTGGACATACCATTATTTAATTGCAATCTCCAATAAGGTACTCCAAATCACCGCTGTCCTGAAATCACTTACTTCTCTTGAGGTTGACATACAGAACTACAAATTATTTGCTACCTCTGTACTCTTAACAGGTCCCAAGAAAAACAATATTGCAGTCCTGAAATTGACTAAAGTGTGCTAGCCTGTGTAACTAATTTATCACTGTTTCTGCATTTTCTGTGTGTTTCTACCAAAAAAACAAAAAAATAATCCTTGTTTTCCTGCCTTCCTCGACAAGTTTAGACCAGTTTACAGGCATTGCTGTATTCTGGGCTGTGGTGTAGTTCCTGTGTTGTCCATTACCTTACTTGGATAGAAGGAAGTTTCTTTGCTCACCAGTGGGAGTGGGGAGCCTTGAGCAGTCTACCTGTCCTTGGGGGAAGTGACCTCAGCACAAGAAGCTGTAGTAATTGGTTGTTTTGGACCATTTCTAGCTATTTTGTAGTTCACTGTTTAAAATCCGCCTCTGGGCATTTTTTTCTGGCTATACTGCTCAGACAAGCTCCACGTGGGTTTACAGAGTGGTCCTAGCAGCAGGGAACTCAGAAAAGCGACTACCTTCTGGATTTAAGTATCTTTCCTTTTTTTTCACTTGGAATAGCTTCTGTAGCTTACCTTGAACTAGCCTGAACTGTTTTTTAACTGATTGCTGCATTATTTTAAAATCTGCACTTAAAGTTACATTTTACTCGAATTTGATCGAAAATTTGCTTGTTTGTTTGTTTAATTTAACTGTGGAGGCTGCCCACTAAAGTGTGCTAGCCTGTGTAACTAATTTATCACTGTTTCTGCATTTTCTGTGTGTTTCTACCAAAAAAAACCCAAAAAACAAAAAAATAATCCTTGTTTTCCTGCCTTCCTCGACTAGTTTAGACCAGTTTACAGGCATTGCTGTATTCTGGGCTGTGGTGTAGTTCCTGTGTTGTCCATTACCTTGCTTGGATAGAAGGAAGTTTCTTTGCTCACCAGTGGGAGTGGGGAGCCTTGAGCAGCCTACCTGTCATTGGGGGAAGTGACCTCAGCACAAGAAGCTGTAGTAATTGGTTGTTTTGGACCATTTCTAGCTATTTTGTAGTTCACTGTTTAAAATCCGCGTTTGCACGGCTTTGCGCGGTCGTGCCATAGCGCAGCGCCGGTTAAACAAGGTTAAACTTTTTCTGGCTCCGCCAAGTCTGCTCTTCAAATTTTCCCTTAAGGAAGCTCTACTCTTAGTATAACCAGACTACTCACTCTATTATAAGCCTACCACTTGTTCTCAATACTTCTCTACTAAGTAAGCACTCTCGTACTAAGTAAAGCACTACATCTACTTACCACCCCTGTGAATATCCACTTCCCTTAAAGGTATACCACTCCCTTATACTGTTCTAGCATGTCGAGTGGTAGATTACTGGCGTTGTCTCCAGTTCAGCTGGTCAATCTGGGTATCTTGAGACAATGCTACTATTGTCTCATGTACACAGACAACCCTCTCCTCCTCCCATCAAACACAAATACATGTGAGAGATGAAACTATATAGCCAAACTGGAGGCTGAACTCTCTCAACTCAGGGCTGGCATGACCAGAAAGGAGGAGATGGCAACCACACACACAACAATCCCAATCCCACATAGACCTATCACAACTGCAAACCAAACACATAAAAACACAACGACATACTCGGAGGCTCTAATAAAAAACTTACCAAAACAACAGAGGCTCCCAAAGCAGACATCCAAAAATCCACCACCTCAAAACAAAACACATGCAACACATACTTCAATAAATCAGTGTGTCGACCAATCGCAGCCCTTAAGGCCAAATACCTTGCCTGATACACTAGTAATAGGTGGCTCCATAGTCAGACACACTGATGTCCCACTGACCAGGCTGGACAAGGAGAAGGTGACTGTGAGCTGTCTATCGGGAGCTAGGATCCGCCACATAACACACGCACTCAGGTCACTCCAAAGCAAGTACAAATATGACTCTGTCATTGTCCATGCTGGTGTGAATGACCTAAGATGTACCTCCCTGGACTACATGAAAAGAGACATAGAGGAGCTCTCCAATTATGTAGCCCAGGCTGGTATGACCCTGACCCTGAGCAGCATCTTGCCCTCACCAAGAATGATACCACAATACAAAGACAAGATGATCAGCTTTAACAATTGGCTCAAGTACTGGTGTCATTCTAAGGGGAGCCAAGGTCTGTCTGCCTGGGATGATATGTTGGACAAGCCACGCTGCTTTGCAAGGGATGGCTTACACCTGTCACCACTGGGCTTCCGGATATTGGCTAAGGCTCTTGCCACCCCCATAGTGCCTTTTTTAGGCAAGGCTCAAAAGACAAACCCACCTCCTTAGAAAACAAAAATGGAAAAAAACTAAGGGTAATGCTGCTCAATGCCAGAAGTCTAAATCTCAAGATGCAGGCACTTGATGCACTCCTCAGCATGGAGAACATCGACGTCTGTGCAGTAACTGAAACCTGGTTCAAGGCTCCTGAGAGCACCCCAGCGCTACCAGGCTATACCTTGTATCATGCTTTTCGGCCCCAAAACCCGGGCCGAACCACAAAGGGAGGGGGAGTGTCCATATTCATAAAGGACACCCACACCTCCAGGTTAGTAGCAACACATGAAGCATCAGAGACCATACAGGTGCAACTAACCATAGGCAAAACTGCTATACAACTGGTAGCATGTTACAGACCACCCTCCCAATCTCAAGAACCCCACTCAGCCTTCCTGAAGACATTGGGGGATATGAATGCATCACAAAATACCATCATACTGGGAGACTTCAACTACCCAAATATAGATTGGGTACATTATTCTAGCCCTAATACCCTAGCCCAAAGGTTCCTGGAATTCATAAATTCAAATGCACTGGAACAACTAGTCACCTCTCCCACTAGGGGAGATAATATACTAGACCTGATCATCACAAACATGGGGAAAAAATGCTCCACACCGGATGTATACCCCTCACTAGTGAGATCTGACCACAAACTAATCACCCTGGATATACATATCCCACCTCCACCCCCAGCACAAAAGACCACAGTGAAAAACTTCTCAAAAGCAGACTTCACTCTTCTTAAGACTGAGATGGTATCGTTTAAGCCCACTGTGTCAGTGGATACCACATCCCACAATGCCGAATCCTTCACAAATGCTTTCTATGGACATCTCCAAGAATGCATAGATCATGCAATCCCAAACAAATCCAAGTCCCTCTCCACCAAATGTAAGCGTCCTGTCTGGTGGACCTCAGCCATAAACAAATTGTATAACAAAAGAAGGAAGCTACTGCACGTCAGAGCGAAATCCCATGAAGGGAAGACATCTCTGATCAACATTAGCAGAAAACTACATTCTCTCATAAAAACGTCCAAGGCAAACTTTGAGAGAGAAATCGCTAAGGACACTAAAGATAACCACAAAGCCTTCTTCAGCTATGTTAGAAACCTGGGCGGAAACCCTCAGATATGCTCAGAGTTCGTTCACAACAACAAAAAATACACTGAACCCACAGATATTGCTAACATTCTGGCTGACAGGTTCAGTGCAAATTTCTCCCCTCCTTCACTTCCAAAAGAAGAAATACTTATCCCAGCTGAATGTAATCTCCCTGTCATCTCAGATGTCCAAGTGAGAACCGCCCTAAACAAAGCAAAAAACACAGCATCAATGGGACCTGACGGTATCCCAGGGTGCGTGTTACGTGAACTCCAAGAGGAGCTAAACCCACACATAAAAATGCTATTTAACCTTAGCCTTACTTCGGGATATGTACCTGAACACTGGCGTACAGCAACAGTGGTCCCACTCCACAAGGGGGGTGCCTCTACAGACCCTGGAAACTACCGCCCCATGAGCTTAACTAGCCTGGTCTGCAAAGCTATGGAAAGAATCATTATGGAACTCATAAACAGAGACATAGGGGTCCTACAGTCACTTGACACCACCCAGTTCGGCTTTGTAAAGGGCAGATCCTGCCTTTTAATCCTGGTTGACTTTTTTGAAACAGTCACTAGAGCCATTGATGAGGGCAAAGCAGTCCATACAGCATACCTGGACTTAGCTAAGGCCTTCGACATAATACCCCACTCAGGCATCATAGATAAGCTAAACAGCTTAAAAGTAAACACTTATGTCACTAGATGGGTTGCAAACTGGCTAAAGGACAGAACCCATAAAGTTAAAATCGCTGGAGCAATGTCAGACTCAAAGCCAGTCACAAGTGGTGTCCCACAGGGATCTGTCCTGGGACCCCTCTTGTTCGGCATTTATTTCTCAGATGTTAAAGCAAACATGGGAGGGCTGTGACTGGCAAAGTTCACAGATGACTGCAAACTAGGCGCCATAGACGATACACCAGCAGACACACACATCCTACAAAAAGGCCTCACTGAAATGGACATCTGGTGCCGTAGTCACGGCCTTAAACTAAATGCCAACAAATGTATAGTCATCCCTTTTGGAAAAAACAAAGTACCCACAAATTATCACATAGACAGCAACCCACTGAGTACGGAAAATGTAATCAGAGACCTAGGGACCCAAGTAGACAGCGACCTCTCATTTGACACCCACGTTGCCAAAGTGGTTAGAAAAACATTCTACCTTGCACACCTCATCATGAAGGGATTCACATCCAGATCCAAGGATGTCATTGTACCCCTATATTCCTCCCTCATCAGACCCATGATTGAGTACAATGCCCCATTTGATATGTATCTCACCCGGCATTTGCAACAGCTGGAGAGACCACAAAAGTACCACACCAAAAGGATCAAGGGTCTCCAACATATGTCTTATTCTGCCAGACTAAAGAAATTTCAGCTCTATTCAGTAGCATACCGCCTGCTCAGAGGTGATCTCTGCCTGAAGTACAAGGCCATGTTCAATCAGGATCTGATGGACATGCTCCATCTCAAAAAATCCAAATCCATCAGGACCACGAGAGCTAAAGACTTAAACCTCAGCACAAGTATGAATAGGACATGCTGGAGGGATATATTCATAACCCAGAGGCTTCCCATGCTTTGGAACAGGATCCCAGTTCATATTAGGCAGAGCCCCTCACTGACTCTCTTCAAGAGAAATCTTGATGAGTGGATGGGAGATCGTAAGTTTACCCCAGGGGTCACATCTGTGTCACTGCTAGACAGGGGCACAGTAAACTAATTCTATTATATAAGGGGACCTTCATTGTGTCACTACTAGACAGAGGCACAGTATTCTAGATTTATTCTGTACATTTTTGTACCATTTCATGGGGTGGCAAAAGCCACATCACTATGGCTAGGCTTACAAATGCCCCAGGGCAGATAGCCTAGTACTATACTATGAAACTATGAAACTATATCCCTATTACTGTTCATTGCCTCTAATACTATCACTACCAGAAACTCCTAAACAAATTCACTCACTTTCCACTGATGGTATTCCAGATGACTCCATAAAACTTGCAGCAGACATACGTGAATACCTATCTCCATTCTAATCAATATGTTCATCTCGGATGCCAGCATTTGAAAGTTGTGTAAGGCAGCAGTATATGTGCCATGCTATAAAGGAAATGAGGAGGCATGAATGGGTATAACAACGTCAAGCCAGTTGTCATTCTACCCAACTATCTAAACTCTTTAAAAAGGCAAGTGAATTCAAAATCTTGAACAACTTACAAATCACATCTTGATCTCATCCACCCAGCACTTATTCTGTTCAGGTAATGTCACTGAGCAACACCCAACTTCTATTCCATTCAGGTAATGTCATTGAGCTACAGTCAACATGTGTTCCTATAGGTATTGTCACTGAGCTACACACAGCATGTATAACTTTCAGGTATTGTCACTGAGGTAAACTCAATGTGTATTCTTTTTGGGTAATGTCACTGAGCAACACTCAGCATGCATTCCATTCAGGTAATGTCACTGAGCTGCACTCAACATGCATTCCATTCAAGTGATGTCACTAAGCAACACTCAGCATGAATGCCATTTATGTAATACACTGAACTACATGCAGCATGAATTTAATTCAGGTAATGCACTGAGCAACACTCAGAATGCATTCCATTCAGGTAATGACACTGAGTTGCACTCAATATGCATTCCATTCAGGTAATGTCACTGAGCTGCACTCAACATGCATTCCATTCAGGTAATGTCACTAAGCAACACTCAGCATGAATGTCATTTAGGTAATGCACTGAACTACATGCAGCATGCATTTCATTCAGGTAATGCACCTAGCTGCTCTCAACATGCATTCCATTCAAGTAATGTTACTGAGCTGCACTCAACATGCATTCCATTCAGGTAATGTCATTAAGCAACACTCAGCAGGAATGCCATTTAGGTAATGCATTGAACTACATGCAGCATGCATTTTATTCAGGTAATGCACTGAGCTACACTCAGCATGCATTTTATTCAGGTAATGTCACTGAGCTACAATCTGGATGTATTCCATTCAGGTAATGTCACTAAGCAACACTCAGCATGAATGCAATTTAGGTAATGCACTGAACTACATGCAGCATGCATTTCATTCAGAAAATGCACTGAGCTACACTCAGCATGTATTCTATTCAGGTTATGCGCTGAGCTACACTAAACATGTATTGCATTCCGTCACTGAGCTACACCCAGCAGGTATAACATTCAGGTAATGCACTGAGCTACACATTGCATGCGTTCCATTCAGTCACTGAGCTAGACGCATCAGGTATAACATTCAGGTAATGCACTGAGCTACACACAGCATGCATTCCATTCAGGTAACATACTTGAGCTGCACTCAGAATGCATTCTATTCATGTAATGTCACTAAACTGCACACAGTATATATAACATTCAGTAATGTCACTGAGCTACACTCAGCATGCATTACATTCAGGTAATGTGACTGATTTATATCCAGAATGTATTAAATTCAGGTAAGCTCTCTGAGATACATGCAGCACGCATTCCATTCAGGTAATGTACTGAGCTACACGCAGCATGTATAACATTCAGGTAATGCACTGAGCTACACACAGCATGCATTCCATTCTGATAACGTACTTGAGCTACACTCAGAATGCATTCTATTCACGTAATGTCACTAAGCTATAGTCAGCATGTATTACACTCAGATAATGTGACTGATCTATATCCAGACTGTATTAAATTCAGGTTAGGTCACTGAGATACACTCAGCATGTATTCCATTTGGGTAATGTCTTTGAGCTAGCCCTTTCTGTCTTTGTCAACCATCTCTATTTCTGACGTAACCAAAGTAAGCATGAAAGGCACATTATTTCTAGACCTATCTAATGCATTTGATTCTGCCAGTCATCACATATTACTAGTGTCTTGCTAAAAAACTTCTACTTTACAAATTCAGACTGGAGGTGAAGGATGTTGTTAACTTATAGTTGTAAGTTTAACACAGTAAGAAGAAGCTGAACTATGACCACGGTAAGCATAAAAGGGCTAAAACATTGGACCAGGCTTTCTATATGATTATCAGTGTCAGAGAATAAATGCTATTATTTAAGTTTTTTTAATAACATTTTATTGTGTGTTAGTTACTGCTGTATGATGTTCCAGGATGAGATCTTAACACACTGTAAAATTTTGCTCATGCTCAACAGTATGGTAACAAAAAGAGATGGGTACAATAAAGTCAGTTATATCAGGAATTGGCATACTGTGCTGCAATGCAAGTGGAGAGCTGGAATGTGGAAGGTTGAGAAAATAAGTGATACCCTGGACACCATTGATTCAAATATGTAACAGTTGAAAACGATGTTCCTTCCAAATGGTTTACATCTAAAGCAGAAACATACGTAGTGTGGGCATTTACTGTGCATACAAGAATGAAGTTTGAGAGGATGCCGTTGCAATGAAAAAAGGGAGAGAGCGTTTTAGCAGAAAATTTTATTCAGTTATTGAGGACATCATGGCCAGAGAAGATGATGGTTAGATTAAGGATGAAGCAGTGTGTTTATATGGAAGCCCCAAACACAGAATACAGGAGGGGTTAACTTTATTGTCTGTGGCCTCACATTGTTAAGTAGAAATTATATTTGTATTTTTCTACTGTTCATTCGGCTGATTTTATTTAATGCTCTGGTCATCTAAAATAATAAATATATTCTGAAAAAAGACCAGTATTGTGCAATCTATCACTCAGTTTTATTTCACAATATTCTTTTTTTCTGTCTTACAGTTGCATCCCCTGATTACTTTGCTATGTGATCACTGGATTGTATGGTGACTGGAAATGACAAAGGAAACTAAACTTAACAAACTTTAATGTATTTAAGTTAAACCTAATGTCATACTTATTTGTTCTGTTTTGCCATTTGCTTGGAATGTTGTCTGTGAAATTGCAAATTACCTGGATATGGTAAAAGTGAAGATTTTTTGATGCATTTTATCAAATGTTAAAAAATATATGTGTACCTTTAGAATTATTTACTTTTATGTATTTATTTGCTTACAGTAAAGGCATTTATTCATCCATTGTGTACATAACTCAAGTCTTGCAAATCAATAAACTTGAACATAATTTTGTGACAGAAGTTAGATTTCTCAGTTTGCTGTAAGCATTGAATCACTACTAAAATGCCATTTGTTAGTTTTGGGGTTGATTTGCTGCATACTTTGATATTATCAAGATATAAAAGTAGGTGACTAAATATTAATTGTGTTTGATATCAGAAATGGCAAAAGTGAGGCAAAATGAATCCAAGTGCTGGAAGCTTTGAAAAAAAAACAATAAAAATTGGCAACATTAAGAAATGACAGTCAACTAAACAAGCACATGATCTCGACTACAGTGGCAAAAATTGTCACCATACCATATTCAAAAACTGAAGGAGTGAAAATGTTACATTCTGCTGCATATGCAGTGTTGAACATAATGAATGGAAATGCTACTTTTATGTGGTAAAAAGTAATACTTTGGGCTGGATCTAAGAAATTACAGCAATCACAGTCATGGGGTATCTAGCATGTTTTAAGGTTCTGGCCAATATAGTGGAAATTGTTTGCATCTTGAGGCTATCCTTCCAAACCGTAGGCTAATGAAGAAGGTTTCCAGACTGCCTCTGGCAGTCAACAGGTTCTTTCTTCTTTCCATCTTCTCTGAAAAATATATTGAGTACTTTAATCTTGCTGTGGAAGTGACTTTCAGATAGTGGACACAAAATCATTTTTGGGCAAGAAAAAATAAATTTAGCTTCAATGTAAGACAATGCTACATTTACCATGGTTTGTAGAAATCTTTTGTTGGTAGTGTTGGAAAAGAATGTTGAACATCTCTGGCTGGAATTCACTGACATGGTCTGTACTGCATTATGATAATGCAGAAAACATGCCAAAGAAAAGATTACATGTGATTGTCAGACAAGAGAACATCACAGATATGGAAGAGTTGTGTTACAGCACTGGAGGCAGGTGGGCAGATGACAGACAGAACATATAGACTAATGTGTCACTTAGCATGAATAAAATCACCCATGCATTTCAGAGGTACTCATATTACATACCACAGCTGTCATGCGAACATACATTGCAACATAGTTACTGAGGTCTTTTTACCATCCGGAAGCTACTGTGCTGCTAACACTATACAGGTATTAACATTGTCAGGACCACTGCAATAGTAAACCATGCACAAGTTATCCCACAGCCCAGTCCGTACATATGTATATATAGACACAAAGAGACAGGAATATTAAATGCATACATGCATATATTTTATATATATATATATATATATATATATATATATATATATATATGTTGGACAGAAACAAAAGATTGAAAATACGAAGAGTGACTCTCAAAAATCATTCTTCTCCTCTAAGCTTACTTTTTGAAGGGGGCATCCCAATGTGGGGGTGCAAACTCTTTACACACTCTGAACTTATACTTACCATCTCTGAGATCACCAAATGTCCGAGGAAAGGGAATATTCCAGGAAATGGGATATCTTGGACTTGGAATATGTAAGTCCATTTTTTTAGGTCATTCAGTCTCTGTGTTTCAGGATGCATCCTAGTAGGTCCCAACATTTCAACTGGTTACTGTAGGGTTACATTATATCTTATTGAAGTATACTGCTTTTGAACATATATATATATATATATATATATATATATATATATATATATATATATGAGAAAACCAAAATCAGTGCTGTTACAAGAAGGCAGTCCATAAAACACTGCTTTGACTTGAATAAAAACTTTACTAAAATAGTAAGACTTATAAAACTTCCAAGCAACTTATAAAACCAGCAGATAAGAGCTTTCAAGTACAAGATTACCCTTCATCAGATCTGTTAAACTAATCAGTGATGTCAAAATTTTAAAAACTTTCAGACAATCAACATTAATGCTTCAGCTTCTGCCCCTTAAGGGTGGGTTTCAGTGGAAAATATGAGTTTAATCCAGGATATCCATGTGCTTGGAACCTTCCTATCCACTTCATTTCTGCAAGTTCCAAGTGATTGTTATGATCACCACCTCACTGTTGTTTAGATACCACTTGTAATACTCTAAAAAAGAACTTGCGTATATTTGATTCATGCACATTTTGCCGGGAGATTTTTAAGATCTTTCAGACAGATATCACTAATATGCTTAAATATCCTTTCTTTAAACCCTCTCACAGTCTTGCCTACATAGAAACATGTACAGCTGTCGCATGTAGCCAAGTACATCAAACTTTTAGTAGTACAGTCAGTATACAGCTTCAGTATAAACATAAAATTAATAAATGGGTGTTTGAAATCTTGTTCTTTAGATATATATTTGCAACTAGAACAACAACATGGATAGGTTTCTTTCCTGCTGGATTGTATCTTTACAGGTGCTTTATGTTTAAAACATAGCATTTGCTTAAGATTGCAACTGTTCTTAAACAATCTCTTTAATTGTCTCATTTTATGTAAGGATCTTCCAGTTAGCTTCAATGATGTCACATACATACTTAATATCACTCATATAAGTCAGGACAACACGACTGACTTGCTCCATCTGTGGCCTCTTTTTCATCTGTGCAGAACTCTGTTGGGAGTGGGTGTCTTTCCGATACAAGTAGGGTCTCCCCTTTTATTCACATACGGCCCTAACCTTCTGTTGTTCCTTAACAATCTGTTTCTTATCATACCCTCTATGTTGAAAAAATGTCCCTATTCTTAATACTTCTTCATGAAAATTATGTTCTCTAATACTTAATCTGGAAACTCTGAGCAGCTGTGCTTCAAGTATAGTAGAGTAAATATGTTGGGGATTCATACTTAATCTTACCAAATAATTATTCTTTCAAGTTTCTTTGCAAGACAGTTGTGTATCAATCTTGCTATAGTTATTCTGAATGGTCATCACATCCAAGAAAGGTAGCATCACATTTCCATGACCATTAAGAAAGTGCACAAAAAACTAGGAGCATTATGTAGAAATCAGCAACTACTTACCAAAGCAGCTAAAATTTTGGTAGCAAATTCTCATCTTATCTCCACCCTACTCTACGCCTCTCCAATATTTATTAACTTTAGACAATGCAACCTAAATAAACTCGAAACCTGCTACAACAAAATTGCCAAGTTTGCCACAGGGGTTTCCTACTGTACTCACCACTGTCTCTCACTAGCAGAACTGGGCTGGCTAGAGCTCCCCCACCTCCTTCAATGGTACCAACTTGCACTTGCCCACAGACTAATAAACCAACCACTAAAAGTCCCATCTCTCCAGAATCTACTCCAACCCTACATAAACATGAGACCACTAAGATCCAGACACAAAAACCTCCCACAAGTCACAAGAGCCATTAACTCTGCTGGAGAAGCATTACTCTCCTGCACTATAGCCAAACTCTGGAACTCTCTCCAATCCTCAATTACCTCTGTAACTTCTTGCACCCACTTTAAATCCTTAATAAAATCCCACTTAAAAACTTGCCAGATATGCCCTTGCAACCCCCCCTCTAATACCATCCACTCCCCCCACCCACTACCTCTCTCAGCCCCCTATCAACAACCTACTCTTAGCAAGCTTTACTCATGTTTCCAGCTACCTACCACATAGTACTAACTTCTTGTAGCAACAACTGATAATGGCTGTTATGTACCTCAAAAACAGATTGTATCAATTGTTCACTGATGAATCTCAACTACATTTGTAACCATATTTAGTATATGTCACCCTATTTTAAAATTGTACGATGTTCTACAGCTGTTTTACATCTATGTTTTATTCTTGCCTTATGTCCCCAGCTGGACTAATGTCTATATTTTAAATGCTATGTTTTTTTTAACTGTATAATGTAAGTAATACTTAATG
Source organism: Protopterus annectens (assembly GCF_019279795.1). NCBI lineage: Eukaryota > Metazoa > Chordata > Ceratodontiformes > Protopteridae > Protopterus > Protopterus annectens. Next base: position 734,254,127 of record NC_056728.1, read on the forward strand.
TGGAGCTTTTCTCCCCAGGCCTCTGCTGAAAACGGACATGTGTCCAGTTGGACTCTCCCGGTCTGCAAATGTAAATAAATAAATAAATCTCATAGGAAGAATGCATGCTGAATCTTAAAAACTCAGTAGTCCCTTCTAAGAATCTATGAAAGCTGGCAAGTTCTTCTTCATTTCCTTCCCATAATATATATATATATATATATATATCATCGACAAAACTCTAATAAAACTTCACATGCTGTGAGTATGGATTGTCACTAAACTCAAAATCATGTTCCCAGTTTGCCATTTCAAGATTAGCATAAGTATTGGCACATGGGGTGCCCACAGCTACACCCCATTGCTACCAATACAAATTGCCTTCAAAGATCATCTGATTGTGTTCAAGCACTAGACTTAACAAAGCACATATTACATTGATTTGATTGATACTAATATCAGCTTCTCGCCATAGGAATTCTCTAATAGCATTTAACCCAAAGTCATTCAGGATAGCCGTGAAAACGCTGACAACATCCATACTCACTACCAGAAGCCTATTCATATTTGGTTGTTGATTGATAAAGGCATTAAGAGATGAAAGAAAATGTCTAGTAGCTTTGATAATGCCCAGTGCTTTAACCAGAAAACCTTTCAACTGATGATTAATATAAATAGAAGTTGGCTCTGTAATCCATCCGTTGCCTGCCACAGTAGGACACATAGGTGGATTATTCTCATTTTTATGCAGCTTAGGAAGACCATTTAGTATCAGAATGGTCAGATGCTGTACTACTAAATAGACCTTAAAAAGGTCTTTCATAATTGATCTATGCATGAGCAGCTCATGCAGAGTATCATTCACTGACTTCTTTTGTTGCATCAGCTTCATACTTGTAATGGGATTATAAGTGTCATCATCATTAAATAACTCTCATTTTCATCATATAAAATGCCATGTTCATCAGAACAGTGGCTCCACCTTTATCTGCAGGTCTTATAATTAAATCATCATTCATCATCAAATCTTTCAAGGCTTGTCTCTCAGCACTGCTTATGTTATGAAATTGGTGCCTCGGCCTCAATAAACATTGCACAATATCTTGTTCACATAGTTTTAGAAAGGTATCTACCACAGAACTAGTCTGTGGAACAAAATCATTAGGCTTTTTGAATATATTAGCACAATGTTGCACTGTTACCAAAAATACTCTTTAACATAATGTCTCTTCCAAACATCTTCAGCTGTAAAATAACATCACATAAATTTGAACAATTTGCTGGAACATAACTTAGGCCTTGATTTAAGAGAAACAAGTGGGCATCTGTCATCCTAAAACCAGATAAATTCACAACTAAATTATTCATGTTGTCTAGTTGGCGTTCTTCCCTTGATGTTCTATTGACAATTTTCTCCTTTTTCTCCCTCTGCTCTGGCAGTGAGGGCCTTGTTTATCCTTGTAACCTCTCATCTGTAGGCAAAATTCTGAAAAAAGTGGCATCTGTACAGAAGTGCTTTTAGGTCTAGCAACTAGTGAGACATTCAAGTCTCCCGTTTAATCATTAACATGTGCAGATACTGTTGCCTGTTGTGGTGACTTAGACTGAGTACAACTTCCATTATTTTTAACTTCTGTATAGGAAGATAGTAAATGCAGTGAAGAAAACTCATTACTCTCACTACACATTGAATTATGCCTAACCGGGGACTTTGCAGCTTCTTGGTGTATGGTGTCAATCTGAGCTCTATCCCTTTTTGCATTTTCATTATCAGTATTGCGAGGCCATGCAAAGACACACCCTTTCATAAAATCAACATAATCTCTATTGAGTTTTTTTTTATTTTTCTTATTAAGCTAAGTTCACATTTTTTAGGTTGAAAGAAGTCAATTAAAAGCTTTATGTAATTAAAGCTTATCTCCATGTTAAATAGCTGCCACTTCTTTAATAAATCCATATATATATATATATATATATATATATATATATATATATATATATATATATAATTAGATCCCCATGTGATTCAAACAAGTGTAAATAAATTCAAATAATGTGTGTTGGATGGTCCCACTAGCTGAGCTGCATGGTGATGAGGCATTCCATGAGACTGACTAATGTTAATTAACCATGTGTCCTCCAGAGCCGAAGCTTGCTCATCTAGTGGCCAGCGCCACTCAATGATATGGCTGCCCCAGTGGAGCTCTTTCATGTTTGTACTTCCAATGGGCGTGACCTGAGGCTTTTAAAAAATTAAGTTATAGCCTCATATTTCAAAGAAATATTTGCATCTGAAGGACCACAATGCTATTAAAAAATGTAAATAGCAAGCTGTTCATCGCAACTTATTCTTTGTATTGGTTGTATTCATTCATGTTTAAGTGTTAAACTTTTTTTTTTATTTACAAGTCTCGATGAAGACATTCCCTGGGATTCAATAAACAGTTTTCATTGTGTCTGAATAGTGCAGCAGCTCCTGCATGGAATATGGCCGCCCAGTGATCCAGTAAACAAGGCTGGGGATGTGCACGAGCCTGCTAACAGTATTCTGCCAAGGACACGACTGGATTATGCTAATGACCTCATTTGCTGGTGAAAACCATGCAAATGAGGTCAATTAGAAATCCAGTAAGCAGGCAGGCATCTATGGCAAAATGGTGTAGCTTGCAGAAATGTATTTGGCTACTAGCCAAATACATTTCTGCAAAAATAAAAACGGAGGCACAACAGCTCTAAGTAAAGCATGTGTTATAATCCTTCAGCATGCCAATGGCCAAATATATGGCCATTGACATGGAAAAGTGTTGCAAAATTATGAAAATCAAAGTTTATTTTTTTTGGCTGACGTCGGCCGTTTAAGCATAGGGCAGTGATGCGCAAATGGGATCATGCGGAAAATAAAAAAAAATGTGAAAAGGCAAGTTTAAGTGAAATCTGCATTTTCCCATTATAGTCTGTGGCATGCATAATCAAAACAATATTAGGGAACAGTGGTTGCTAAGGGGAAAGCCTCTGTGTAGTGCTGCAACTAGGGACTAATGCAATGGGGTAAGCTAATGAGGGAAATTTACTGAATCACAAAAAAGAGACAAGTGCCAAACTGCACCTAACCATGCAGGAGCTATAAGGCAGTGGTTTAAGCAGGAGAAGCAGCTGACATGAAAAGAGTGTGTGTCATGCTTGGTGTAAGCACATTGGAGCTCCCTGCTCCCAGTTGAGCTTAGCACAGCTAAGCAAGGGTGTGTGTCTCAGTCTGAATTGACCTATTCCATGAAATGAAGAGCATGTTCATGTCCAGTGGAGGGCCATTTCTCATTGTTTACCTTAGCTAAACAGGTTTGCGCAGCATGCACTGGGTCTAAAACAAAAAAAAACCTTGGAAATAGCAGGACTGTTTACATTTGGGCACCGGGTTTGTGTGGTGCACCTCGGAGCTTAAAAGGGGTGGAAATGGGAAGGGAAAAAGAAGGGAAATAGCAGAATAAAAGTAATCAAGTACTAATAAAATAGCAAGCAGGTGGAATGCATCATAGCCAGCCAATCATACAGGCAGCATCTGCAGTACAACAGTATAAACTGTGCAAACACCTTTCAGTCTGGTTTTCCCACAAATCTTGCACCATTGGTGTACACATGCAAGGGAATTTTAACCAAAAATGTTAGTGGCTGCCATTGCTTTGATCTATCAGTATGTGCTAGAGACTGAGGGCAGTGAGGAGGATAATGCTGACAACTGCCCCAGACTGAGGAGGAGGAGAAGAGTGTTCAGACCCAGTGTAACCTACCAGGGGCTACATGATCTGGAGACAGTAGAGCACTACAGGCTGGACAGAGACATACTTCAACAAATCATTGAGCTGTGCCAACCTCAACTCAGACCCAGAGCCAACAGAGGGGAACCCATCCCAGTGGATATCAAGGTATGTGTAGCCTTAAGAATACTAGCTACAGGTACTTTCCAAAGACCTACTGGGGACATGATGGGGGTCTCACAGGCATCTACATCCAGGGTACTCCACCAGTTCCTGGATGCCATGCTACCACATACTGGTGAGCATATTTACTTTCCCAGCACCCATGAGGAGATGACCAGCAATATGCGTCTCTTCCACCATGTAGCAGAATACCCAGAGGTACTGGGTGCGATAGACTGCACACACATCCACATCAAAGCACCACCCGGTGAACAGGGTAGGGTCTGCATAAATTGCAAGAGCTTCCCCTCCATCAACTGCCAGGTCATGTGCAATGCCCAGGGCATTATCATGAATGTGTGTGCTGGCAGTCCTGGAAGCTATCATGACTCCCACATCTAGCATTCATCACAGCTGTACTAGGCATTTGCCAGTGGGGAAATCCCGTATGGCCATCTGGTGGGGGATGCTGGCTAATCACTGGAGCCTTGGATGATGACACCCATCAGAAATGCACACACACCCACTCAAGAATGCCATAATGAGGCACATGCACAAACCAGGATCCCTGTAGAGCATGTGTTTGGGATGCTCAAGTCACGGTTCTGCTGCCTTGACATATCTGGTGGAGCCTTGCAGTACTCTCCAGCCATATGTACGCACATGTTCATAGTATGTGCCATGCTACACAATATGATCCCGTGGAAACAGCTGCAGCAGGAACAGCACAGGGAAGGGCCACACAGCCCCCCAGTATTTCCAAGGTCCCCACAGGCACAGATGGACTAGGAGGAGGAAGCCCCTGAGCCTGCTCTTGTAGGCAGACGGAGGCATGCCCAGTATGCTCAGGCCTTGGCAAAGAGGCAACACATAACATACACACTGACACTGTGGGGACCCATGGACTGACACCTCTCTCCAACTCAAACACACAGTAAAATGGATGCCACACACATCACACTACCTGTAGCTTACCCTGTACAGACAGTGTACTGCATGCATCCGACAATGTCAGCCCTCACCCACCATCCCCACAACTGCCACAGGCACAAGGTAAGTCAGTCTTCTAAACAATAAATGAATGGAGTAGTATGTTGTGGTAGCATATTTATGGTATCACTGCATGCATGCAATGGAATGGGGTGGCCTACTGGGGTAGCAGCAGACAACTGACAGCTGTGTGGGACACCAGGAAATGTCTGCCCAATACTGGTTTCCTCACACTATGCAGTATTATCCAAGGTGACAAATTCCACTGCAGTATATACGGGGGGGGGGGGGCAACTAAGGAGGGGGTCATAGGTCACATGCATGGATGTCAATATGGGGATCCCATACTCACCCCTCAGACTTGCCCAGCAAGTCAGCTGTAGAAAACCATAAAGGAATGTCTGACAAAGGACCACAAATGGCGACAATGATGGAATACCTCCCTATAGACTTGCAAAGTGATATCACAGCAGGTCTTCCAGTTACAGTAAGGCTCTGAAGGGAAAGAAGTGTGAAACTCAGTTGTATGCCATTACAATCTAACCTGTGGTCTCTAGTGATATGCCTCTATTCTCCAAGACAGGGCACAATACTATGCTAAATGGAACCGAAATGTAAAGCCAATATCAGCACATTATGTGCAAATGCGTACTGTTAGCAGGTGTTCCCTTCCTCTACACCCATATTCCCTTAGAAATGCAGTAACATCTAGGTTTGTAGGGTAATAGCAGCAGAGCACACATTGCCAGGGCTGTCCCAATCAACATGAAAACTTGTTGCATGTCCACAATATGCATGGGTCAATGATCTATGTATATGTGTGGTTAATACTGTCAGGATGTGGCCAGCACTTACTCCTGGCTGTTGTGTCTTAGTGGCCTAGTTACAGTACTGTGGTAGACAGGGCCATATTCCAAGAATCACAGTGCCAACTATTTTGCATGTCGGCTACACCTATGGTGAGAGTTGTACACACTGTGCAGATAGCAATATCCACTACTGCCAGTAAGCTGGACAGGTCATGGATAGGGGGCCAAGCATATGAACAGTACACAGGTTGGCATAACCTACACAGTGCCTACCATACCTACCAACAGTACAGACCTTTTTGCAGAATGTACAGAGGTTTGCATCATATTTGTGGTTTCTCTATCATGAAATAGTGGTTGTGTGGCAAATCACTGGCAAGCCACGAAACTCTAAAGTCAGAAAATAATAACGGATTGTAGTGTCTCAGACCTCACACCCTATAGAAAATGCATGCTAATGCAACATCCATTATTGTATCACCCTTATAGATTTGTAAGGCCAATAGTTAAAATGGTCCCTATAGTTAGACCTTTGTCACCCAATTACATATGGTTTTGTCCAGATGTCTGGCTCTCATACATAGAGAGGTATGGTGCCTTGTAGCACAGCAGGTACCTGAAGATCAGTGTACTGGCAGGTCATAAAAGGCTGCCACCTTATTGTGTCAGCACTGACAACATGTCACTGGCCAACAGCCATACCCCTGGAATGGCAGGTTGTCACAGAAGGAGCACAAGTATGCCTTGTTTATCTATTCTGCTTGTCTTAACATTGCATTCACCTGCAAAGTATTTGCAAAACAAGAAAAGGTCATGTTAAAACATCAGTGGCAGACAGTGGAGAAGCACGTCACACCCATAACAGAAAGCAAGCCGGTAACAAACTGGTCCCCCAACTATCTATGTATGGCAGAACAGTATCAACATCCTGTCCGCATGTGTGGGTCTTCGTCTGACTGCCGTATGTGGGCCTGTCCAGATGTCAGACTCTGACAATTTGACAGCTAGGCCAACATGTAGCCACATAATAACATAGTAACGCAAACCATCTGAGGACCCCAGCAAATGTAGTGGTGCAATGATGGACAATCTGCCAAATAGGTATGCTCAGAGGTGTGTAGTCCATAACCTTGTGTGTGATGCTATGGCATTTACCATGCTCACACCAAAATTACAAATACATAACAGCAGCCACTGTGGGCAAAGCCTGTAACCAGACTACAGAAGGATAAAAAGACACACATAAGGGGAAGGGGAACCACTGGCCATACAAATGGAGAATGTGCACACCAGAGCACATTTTGCAGTGACATAGATGCCCTGCAGTGTATGGCATCAGTAAGCATCACCTGCAAATACACAACAAACATTCACATAAGTGGAAGTCCACAACAAAGCAAACCCCAAGTAAAGTGCACCTCAGAGGCAAAAACACATGAGAACTTCCCAAACCTACACACTACAGACCACGCATACACTACACACCAGGGTCCTGCAAACACTAAGGCCTTATCATACACACAACATATTACTCATAGAAGACTCCACTGTGAGACACACAGATGTGCCTCTCACCAGGCAGGATAAGGAGAAAGTCATGATTACTTGTTTGCCAAGTGCCATAAACTGTCATATCACACATGCACTCAAGTCACCCCACAACAGGTACAGGTATCACACTAGCCTGGTCCATGGCATTGTGAATGATGTCAGAAGTACCTCACCGAATATAGAAAGACAGACATGATGCAGCATGCTGAATATTTGTCCCATGCAGGTATGTCCCTAGCCATAAGCAGCATCCTATTGTCAGCCAGAGTGATGGATCAATACAAACAGAAAGTGATTGTCAGTAACACCTGACTCACTTACCATTGTCACCCCAGGGGGATCCACTGCCTGGTAGCCTGGGAACATATGAGTGACCAAACGCACTGCCTTGCTACAGATGGCCTGCATCAGTCTCACATGGCCTACAGGCCTCTGGCAAAGGCTCATGCCTCACCCACAGTGCCGATGTAGGGAATGTCATGGGGTCCATACTACCAACATAATACAGTCAACAAAATTCAAATGAAAGGCCATCCCACTAAATGCTAGTAGCATACCTCTCAACCTCATAGAGCAAGAAATCTGGACAAAGCCATGCATAATGGTGGGATAAAGGCCCAAATATATGGACACTTTTGAAATAATGCCCTCATAATCTTAGAAAGATGATAGAATAACAGAGTGGGTGTGTAGTAGTATGGATGTCATGAAGCATGTGAAGTCTGAAACTCTAATGTTAGGTCATTATTCTCTGACTCCAACCCTAAGTGATTTGCAACAAACTTGCTAGAATGTTAAGGGAAACTGATGAGATATATGAGGCATGAATCTGGATAATCTTTGAGAATCTGTACAGTTGAGAGGTATGGCCACACCAGGATATGACCTGTCAGGTAAGAAGAATTCCGCTCAACCAGGAGATCCCCAGCCAGTAGATCACCACGGTACTGGATCTTTTACACAGCTTCAGCAGTGAATCAGCCATAACCATACTGCCCAACTGGCCGGATTGTGCAAGAATGTCTAGCCTTTACCTCATAATATTGGTCTGTGCATCATCCATCTTGAATTTCTCTGGTAAATAACTGTGATGATCCAATGATATCTGTCAGTAGGCAATGACACAATACATTACAGTGTCAAACATTGCATAAGTCAGAAAACGTCTGCTATAACAAACCCTGTAACTCAAGCAACTCATACATTAGTGACAGTATCCCCCTATGTCTGGGCCATTGTTTCCCCATATTGGCAGCCTATCTCCAGATATCCTGCACAAACAGGTTGCAAGGTATAGGTGTAGCACACAACACCCTGGACTGGAGTTATAACTATTCCTGGAATGGATTTCCACACTTACTATAGAAGGTCATACTGGGCATGCTCCTACACTTAGAGAAATAAGGCCCATGTCTGAAACCACAATCGACTATTTATATCTGTATTATGCAGATGTCTTTGCATACACACATTGATGTACACCTAACTGTCTCCACACATACCCATCAGACAGGATTACCCAAAGCTAGCTGTAGGTGGCCCATATGTGGTATTTCTGCATCTATTGCATGTGATATACACACACACGCACACACACACACACACACACACACACACACACACACACACACACACACACACACACACACACATACACACCTAGATGCGCATGCAGAGTGACAGTGTTTTACACATATAAAGAAACCCAGATGCACATGCAAATGCAGACACACATACACACACACACACACACACACACACCTAGATGCGCATGCAGAGTGACAGTGTTTTACACATATAAAGAAACCCAGATGCACATGCAAATGCAGACATACACACACACACACACACACACACACACACACACACACACACACACACACACACACACACACCTAGATGCGCATGCAGAGTGACAGTGTTTTACACATATGAAGAAACCCAGACACACATGCAAATGCAGACATACACACACACACACACACACACACACACACACACACACACACACACACACACACACACACACACACACACACATATATGGGCAATATATTACAATATGTCAAGCATACACACACAGAGACATGGGGAAGAGAGAGAGACATACAGAGAGACACACACAGAGAGTGAGTCATACACATGGATACCGTGAATGGCAGAGAGTGATATCCTGCTGCAGACAGTTGCATACCAGTAGTAACCACTGGCACATGCCAGCATGATGATGAGATTCATTGTCTGATGGTACTGTGGTGGGGGTTGGAATATCACATCACCTACCTTTGTGCATGTGTGTGTGTGTGTGCGTGTGTGTGTGTGTGTGTGTGTGTGTGTGTGTGTGTGTGTGTGTGTATGTGTGTCTGTAGGTCTCACTATTATGATGTTTTACCCACCCAGTACACTTCCCATTGCCCTACTTTACAAGATCTGCTGATGTCATTCACCGAAGTACCTTTGGATTGGCATCAGCCCTATAAGCTCTGTGGTGCATGCGATAACTGCATAACACTAATGTATAAATAATGAGTTAGATAGGGGTTTTAACCTCTATCCTGGTAAATGCAAATGCATGTGTGTATGTTTGTAGATTAAAGATTTTGAGCCCATTCCCAACCAGTACACTTCCCATTGCCCTACATTAGCAGTCCTGCTGATGTCAGTCACCTTAGAGGTACCTTAGGGCAGCTCTCAGCCCTATAAGCTCTGTGGCACTTGTGATAATTATGTAATGCTGTAGTACAAACAGCTAATTAGGTAGGGGTTCTAATCTAATTCCTGGAAAATGTAAAAGTTTATGTGCCTGTTTGTAGGTTAAAGATTTTGAGCCTATTCACAACTAGTACACTTCCCATTGCCCTACTTTAGCAGTCCTGCTGATGTCAGTCACCTTAGAAGTACCTTATGGAAGCCCTAAGCACTATAAGCTCTGTGGCATGTTCAATAACTGAGTAACACTATAATATAAATAACTAGTTAGGTAGGAGTTCAAATCTTAGTCCTGGCAAAAGTAACCATGTGTGTGTTTGTATGTTAAAGATTTTGAGCCCAGTCACAACCAGTACACTTCCCATTGCTCTAATTGCTCTACTTTAGCAGTCCTGGAGTTCTAATCTCAGTCTTGGGAAATGTGTGCGTGTGTGTGTGTGTGTGTGTGTGTGTGTGTGTGTGTGTGTGTGTGTGTGTGTGTGTGTGTGTGTATATGTGCCATATCCATTGGGGGGGTGGGTTTTCCAATAATTTGTTTTGGTCCACCCAGTACATGCCCCTATGTCCACTTTACAAGGTCCACTGTTGTCATCCACTGTACAGGTAGCTGTAGACACTCTGTAACCCTATAAACACTGTGCCATGTGAAATAACTATGTAACGGTATGGAATAACTAAGATAGACAGGGCTTCTTATACTTTGATACCATTCCCCACTCAGGAATCATAGACAAACACACTCAGCTAGGCATCAACCTCTATATCACTAGGTGGGTTGCAAATTGGCTCACAGATAGAACCCACAGTGTGAAAGCAGTGGACTCCATGTCAGACTGCTGACCAGTCATGAGTGGAGTACCACAGGGTCTGCTCCTGGGTCCCCTCGTGGTTGGTATCTAAGCCTCTGAAGTCCAGTCCAACATGAAGGGACTCTGGCTGACATTGTTTGCAGATGACTGCAAGGTGGCTGCTATTATTACCTCCCCAAGTGATGTTGACATCCTGCAGAAAGGCCTCACTGAGACCTACGACTGTTGTCAAAACCTTGGACTTAGCTCAATGCTAGCGAATGTGTCGCAATCCCCTTTGGGAACAACTTGATATCCATGAATCGCCACATCAATGGTAGTCCAATAAACACACAAGTTGTTACAAGAGAAGTGGGAACACAGGTTGACAGTGACCTCTCTGTTGGCCACCACAGTGCCAATGTGGTCAGAAAGTCCTTCTATGTGGCACATCTCATTACTAAAGGTATTGCATCCAGGAAGAAAGAAGTCATAGTCTCTCTCTATTCTTCCCTCATTAGGCCAATCATCAAGTACAATGGCCCATTAGGCATGTACCTCACTAGACACCTGCAACACCTGGAGAGGCTGCAAAAGCACTTCCCAAAGAGGATCCTAGACCTTAAACACTTGTACTATATGGACAGACTCCAACAACTCCAAATATTCTCTGTATCATATTGGCTACTTAGAGGTGATCTCTGCGTGACTTACAAAGCCATGTCTGACCCAGCTCTGTTAGGCATGCTACATCTAAAGAAACCCAATTTGTCTGCACCACATGCCCCAGAAACCTCAACCCCATTTCCACAATCAACAGAACATGCTGTAGGGACAGGTTCATAACCCAGAGACTGACCACACTATGGAATAGACTTCACATACATGTCAAGCAGAGCACCTCACTGGCCCTTTGCAAGAGAAATCTGGATGAGTGGATGGGGAATTGAAATCTCACCCTGAGGATCACTCCAGTGGCTATACTCGATAGACACACTGGGGAGTAATGTCAGTGGCACGATGCCAGGGTAATCCTATAGGCTAGACTTGTAAAGGCTCCATGGCCATTCACCTAGTACACACCTATGAACCTATAGATCTCAGTACTGGCATGCATGCGTGTGTGCATTAGTGTGTATAAAAGTGTTTGTGAGTGTGTAAACATGTAGGTGAAAGTAGTTTGAGGCCCTTCTCACCCAATAAAGCTCCCATTGCCTTACATTACAAGGGCTGGTGATGTTATTCACTTTACAGGTACCTTGGAACACTCTTCACCCTACAAACCCCATGGTGTGTGTGGTACCTGCATAACACTATAGTACCAATAACTAGATAGGTTGGGTTTCTAATCTGAGTCCTGGTAAATGTGAGTATGTGTGTGTGTGTGTGTGTGTGTGTGTGTGTGTGTCTGTGTGTGTGTAAGTATGTATATTTGTAGGATACAGCATTTTGAGGTCTCACTCTCCCAGTACACTTCCCATTGCCATACTTTACAATGGCAAGTGATGTTTTTCACCTTAGAAGAACTAGGGGACACGCTCCACCCTATAATCTTCATGACATGTGGAATAAATGCTTAACACTGTAATAACAATAACTAGATAGGTAGGGGTTCTAATCTCAGTCCTGATGAATTTGTGTGTGCGTGTGTGTGTGTGTGTGTGTGTGTGTGTGTGTGTGTGTGTGTGTGTGTGTGTGTGTGTGTGTGTGTGTGTGTGTGTGTGTGTGTGTGTGTGCGTGTGTGTGTGTGTGTGTGTGTGTGTGTGTGTGTGTGTGTGTGTGTGTGTGTATGAGAACGGTATCCTGTGTATGTGTTTGAGTGAGAACTATATCCATTGTAGGGGTGGGTTTTACATTTTTAGGCCATGGTGCTCCCAGTACACATCCCATGGTCCACTTTACAAAGTCCGCTGCCTCATCAACCATAGAGGTATCTGTTGACACTCTTTAGCCCAATAAACCCCATGCCATGTGCAAGAACTATGTAACAGTATGGACTGACTAACAAGATAGGCAGGGCTGCTAATCTCGGTCCTGGTAAATGTGGGTATGAGTGCATTTGCGTTTGTGTGTATAACTGTAGGTGAATGTATTTTGAGTCCATTCTCACCCAGTACACCTCCAATTGCCATACTTTACAAGTCCTGGTGATGTTGTTCACCTTAAAATTACATTGGGACACTCATTACCCTGTAAGCTTTGTGGTGCATTTGATAAATGCATAACACTGTACTAGCAATAACTAGATAGGTAGAGGTTCTAATCTCAGTACTGGCAAAGGTGTGTATGTATGAAAACAGTGTCCTGTGCATATTTGAGTGAGAACTACATCCATTGTGTGACCGTGGTTTACAATTTTAGGCAATGGTACTCCCAGTACATGTTCCAAGGTCCACTTTATGAAGCCCGCTGTTGACATCTACTGTAGTGGTATCTGTAGACACTCTCCAGCCCTATAAGACCTATGCTGTGTGCAACAGCTATGTAACAGTATGGAATAAACAACATGATAGGCAGTGCTGCTAATGTCAGTACTGATAAATGTGTGTGTGTGCACTGGTGTGTATAGCAGTGTTTGTGAGTGTGTAGACTCATAGATGACAGTATTATGAGTCCTTTTCCACCCAGTACACCCCCCATTGCTATACCGCACAAGGGCATGTGATGTTATTCACTATAGAGGTAACTTGGAACACTCATCACACTATTAGCTCTGTGCCACCTGCAATAACCACATAACAATGGGGTAGGGGCTCCAAATCCAACACTGACAACTGTGATCCTGTGTATATGTGTGTGTGTGTGTGTGTGTGTGTGTGTGTGTGTGTGTGTGTGTGTGTGTGTGTGTGTGTGCGTGTGAATAGTATTCTCTGTGTGTTTGGTTGACACAATATCCTCTGGGGGTGTGGGTTTTACCAGTCTGAGGTGTGTTTCACCCACTACCCTTACCATTTTCCACTTTACAAGACCTGCTGATATCAATCACTATAGACTTACTTGTATACACCCCACAGCCCTATAAGCTCCGTGGCACATGCAACAATTGTTACATAGACCTGGTAAATGTGTACATATACAGCTGTACCTCGGCTATGACACAGTCGATGTGTTACCACTCTGTCATACCCCTTGTTGTCAATGTCTGCAGGGCCACATCCTGCTGACACACACACACATACACCTAGAACACAAACAGAATACAGCATGTGAGACAACATTCAGTCAGCATTACTAACACCAATTATGCATCATGGCTGAAAAGGTACACATTCTCTGAAGTGTACCCATTACAAATGCCAGCTGACAGTACCTTACACAGCATTACATAACTAAACTGTACTTAATTCACCCTGTTTATCAGAACCATATTAGCATGTCCTTGCATCGTTGGGATAGATGGCAGGGATGTGGCACAGGTATCATCATATGCACTAGGTGTTGTGTGGGTTTGCCAGAGGCCTATGCTGGGCCATGCAGTTGACATCATGTGTGTGTGTTTGGAGGGTGTTCTATGAATGGGCTGTGCAGAGGTGGTGTGTGTGTGTGTGTGTGTGTGTGTGTGTGTGTGTGTGTGTGTGTGTGTGTGTGTGTGTGTGTGTGTGTGCCTGAAGGTGACCTGGCTGTGATGGTGATGTGTGGGTTTGTATGCACACAGTTATGCCATGTGGCTGCCCTACACAGGGGTATGTTGGACAGCTGTAGGACCATACATGGCAGGGAGTAAAGTTCATCGTCTCCAGCCATGGACATGTGAACTGGTTCTGCCAGGGGTCTTACTGCCACCACCAGGCCCAAGGCCAGATGCAGTACTACTCCCTGATGGTGACTGCTGTCTGCTGGATCCGTGTCCCTAATGGGACCAGCCAGGACCACATGCCCATGGCCTGTTCTGTTGTGGTGTGGACAGCACCTGCCCTTCAGTAGTGCTGGTGGTACTGCCACTACAGGAGTGTGAAGTTGCATGGCCACGTAAACTCTCAGCTGATGTTGGTGCTGACCTATGTCCATGTGACCAATGCCCATCTCCCACCACACGCTTCAGCATAGACATTCCACAGTCAAGGAATGCCAAGGTCTTGCCCCACTGTCTATTTATGACCTCAGTATTTTGATGTGTTGATTCAACAAGGTCATGTATGTTGTTGCGGAAGCCAGGAAGAGTTGCATTCAAGACCCTGAGTATTTGTCTGGTGTTGCATTCACTATGTACCTGTGCATCCATGACAGCCCGAAACATGGATCAGGTGACAGTTGCTGTGGCACTTGCAACAGCAGCTTGATGGGTATCAGTCTTCCTTCGAGCACCCCTGTCCATCCGCCTGTGTGGGACCTCACCTGCACTCTGGCTATGGCTAGTGTCTACACTCACACTTGCCATAGTCACCACACTAGCCTGTTCCATGTCACCACCCACCAACTGTCCATTATCTGTGGCTGCTGGGGATGGGGTATGTGTGGGCATTGTGACTGTGTGTGGGGACATTGTGGATGACTGTGGGATGCCAACTGATGGCACAGATTCAGCCCCTGACAACCCAACCTGTGCCTCACTAGGACCACCATAATTTTCAGAGTCTGCAGAGACACTGACATCAGATTCTGAGCAGGAGGAACCATGACCACCATGTCAACCTGTGAGGGAAAAACAATGTATGCAAATTAATACCTGCACTATAAGGTTTGCTGGTACACAAGCACACAAAAAAGGCACCACACAGCTCTCATAATTGCCAACTGGTGACATTCACGACACACAGTCAGACCAGAACATGCACACTCTAAACAGGCCCTCAGCATCATGCAGTGTAGTCCTATTCACTTAATGTTACTACTAATATACACCTCTGGCATGCATCAGTAGTATTAGTAGGTGATGGGCCTTCTCCTAGCAAGCACTGCGCCCATGTACACATTATTGCTGTTCACCCATATAGCACAGTGGCAACTCCTACAGAACATACATCTCAACTGTACAGAGTTTTGCTGAATGTCTAGATGTGTGGCTTGTTATTTTGGTCTGTTCCTCATAAATCCTGTGTTTGTTTGACACATTACTTGGATGATCTGAGGATTGGCATCACTAATTAATGGCATAATTTGAGTAGCAGACTTCAAAACCTGCAGTAAATCTATGTTAAAACAAATCTGGTTACTCTAACAACTTTCTAAGCTTACAGTGGATATAATAAGTGCACACACCCCTGTTAATATCCCAGGTTTTTGTGATATATAACTTGAGACTACAGAAATCATGTCATAAATTTTCCCACATTTAATGTGACATATAACCTGTGCAATCCAAGTGAAGAACATACACATCGATTCGGGGTAACATATAGTAAATTAAATATATACACTAGACTGCTTACATGAGTGTGTACACCCTTACACTAATAATTGTTAATGCACCTTTTGATTTAATTACAGCATTCAATCCTCTTGGGAAGGAGTCTTTCAGCATGGCACATCTTGACTTGGCAATATTTGCACACTCTCCCTTGAAAAAGCCCTCCAACTCTGTCAGATTGCAAGGGCATCTTTTGTGCACAGCCCTATTCAGGTCACCCCACAGATTTTCTATTGGATGTAGGTGTGGGCTCTGGCTGGGCCAGTCCAAAATATTGACTGTCTTCTGGTGAAGCCATTTTTTTGTTGATTTGGATGTATGGTTTGGGTCATTGTCATGTGGAAAGGTGTAATCCCTCTCCATCTAGAGCTATCTAGCAGAGACCTGAAGATTTCAGCTTATGAAAAGCAACCCCAAAGCAGGATACTGCCATCACCGTGCTTTGCTGTGGGGATGGTGTTCTCTTGGTGATGTGCAGTGTTGTTATTGCACCAAACAAACCTTTTGGAAGTGTGGCCAAAAAGTTCAACCTTGGACTCATCAGACCATTACACATTTTCCCACATGCTTTTGAGAAACTTGATGTATTGTTTTTCAGATTTTAGCCAGGCCTGGATGTTGTTCCGTGTGAGAAAAGGCTTCCATCTTCCAACCCTACCCCATAGGCAAGACATGTGGAGAATATGGAAGAGTTTTGTCACATGTAGTACACAACCACTGCTTGCCAGAGATTCCTGCAACTCCTTTAGTGTTGCTGTAGGTCTCCTGGCAGCCTCCCTGACCAGTTTTCATATTGTCTTTTCATCAAGGTTGGAGGGGCATCCACTTCTTTGCAATGTCACTGTTGTCCCATATTTTCTCCACCTTATGATGGCTGTCTTCACTGTATTCCATGGTATATGCAATGCTGTGGAAATGTTTTTGTACCCTACTCCAGGCTGATACCTTTCAACAATGGGATCCCTTTGATGCTCTGTGAACCATGGCTGTGGTTGTAGCAGGTAATTGAGTAAATGTCAGGAAAAGCCTAGTAAAACAGCTGACCATTATTTGTTGTTAATCAGAGTCTCTGTAATTGGAGGTAGGTGTGTATCCAAGAAGACCTAATGCTGTAATTAAATCAAAAGCTGTTTCAACAAAGTATTAGCTTCAGGCTGTGCACACGTATGCATCTAGCTTATTGTATGTTTTTTTTTTTATTTTTCATACTTATTCCCCTAATAGATTTGTTTGTTTTTCAATTGAATTGTACACATCATAGGTCACATTAAAGGTGGGAAGAGTTGTGAAATGTTTTATTGTGGTCTCATTTTTGTATATCACAAATACCCAGCATTTTAACAGGGGTGTGTGCACTTTTTATATGCACTGTATAAGAGTACTTTTAAAATATGTCCCTAGTTTTGGCCCTTTGTCGCCCCATTTTTTCAGTCTTTGTCCAGATTTCTTGCACTGACAGGTTGTGAGGTATGCTACAGATATGTTTAATCTCCTGCAAATAGGCCCCTGTGATGACCACTTTGATGCAATGCAGTTAACCCCACCACAAGTGAACATGCACATATTGCAATATGACTAAGAGTAACAGTTGTATGCATGGAAAAATGAATGACCTTAACATGCCTGGGGTACTGGTGAGTCACAACAGGACAATACCATACTCACTGGCTTCAGGCTGCTGCCCCACATCCAGAACAGAGGTATCTATGTAGTTGTGGGGTGAGGTGGCATTGGTACAAGATGAATGCTACTTTTCTGCGCATGTACAGTACAAGCTCTGATACTACACAATTTGCTGTCCTTCACCATAGATGTGCACTTGTAAGCATTACAAAATCACACCCACAAATGCAGTTTGACCTAACATATGCATCTAGATACTCTATGTAAGGCAGTATGACTACTACAGTATTCAATTGATGTGCACTGAGGCCTTACCTGGATGTTTCTTGCCTTTTGCCTGGGTGCCATCCACCTCCACGACTTGTGTGTGTTGTCTTTGCTGGCATGTGGTGGCTGCCCCAAGGTTGGCAAGGAGTTCTTCTGTTGGTGTAAGTGGGGCCTGCATAGTAGGGCCCCCACCTGTGGTGGTACGGTCTTTGGCCATGGCAGCAGCCCTTTACTGGGCATGGCATATCAGGTCAGTCGCCTGATGCCTGACCTGATCATATGTGCTTCCATGGTGGCACAAGTTGTTTACTCTGTGGATGAGATCATCCCTCAGGATGGTTGGCTCCTGCAGATTCTGTTGACTATGGTCAAACATCATCCCATGGTACTGGATTATCATATTGGAAATGGCTGCAGTTTCAGCTGCAGTGTATGCTGGCTGTCTTACATGCTGCATTTCACCTGGAAGACATAAACAAGGAAATACATCACAGGACTTCATACATTGGTCAACATTATTTACATAACTTGCACATCAACATTGACTAGCATTAGCCACCACTTATGACCACATCATACCCCTGTCATCTATCAGCACAGTATGAGCTTGCATTGCACTCCTGATCCTGATGTGTCATGTTCCTCCCAATGAGGACCAGTAAATTGTATAATCCACCATTCATCATTCACCTCTGTGTAGGGAGATGACAGTGGCCACCTTCCTTGCGGATGGGATGTCAATGGTGCTTGTGTACAGTGTGTAATGGAGTTGGGAGCATATGCCTGAGTTCATGTAGGATGCAGACAGGGATGTTATCAGGTTCCATGGAGACTTACTTTTGTTGCCTTTGATCAGGCATTACAGACCTGCTCCCTGATGATGATGGGAGGGGTATGGGTGCTGTGCAGATCCACCTATACTGTTGGCTGGACAGGAGGGTGATGTTTTCCCTTAACCTATCTGCAGTGGGTTGGCTATAGCTATGCTGTGTGTGTATGTGGTGCCATTGACCACCAGTACAGGGTGGGTTGGGTTGTTGCCTTTGAATTTGAAGACATATGTGAAGACAGCCTTGTGATTGGCCAAGGTGGATATGTGCAATTTGTGCTCATAGTTAGCCTTACAGTAATTCACCTATGACCTTATATGCTTGTTCAGACACAGGTTGACTTGCATACAAGTTGGTGCCTGCTCCTATTTGGCCCTGTACAGCCAATATAGTGACCAATTATGTGGTGTGTGTATAGCTGCTATCCAGCAAAGGGGATTACTTTGCTTTGGTGGAGGCAGGTTTTATGAGTCAGGTATTTCTGAGTCCATACAGCTATGTAGGTGATCATATAGCTGTTTGTAGTAGGCATGGACACAAGGTCATAACACAGTTGGACACCTCTCTATTTTCAACCTGAGAATCATGATTATTCTAGTACATGTCTGTGTCAGGGCATTGCAACAACCAGTAGCTGTAGACATTTATGTTTGTTGGATGCACAGAAACTAATATTACACACCTGTACAACATGTACAACTTATTTACCTGACATTTTGCATCTCATGTCTGTTGGTTTGAGGCTTCCAGCTACACCTACTCATACATACATGTGTACAAGTAATAACTGATATTCATTTCTGTTCTATGTCAGTATGGCACACTGTATTTATACTCTTGTTGCTCAGTCATACCTCTCAACCTGTTAGAGCAGGACATCTGGAGGACAACACACATAAATGGGGGCAATGGCCCAAAATTAGTGACACTTTATTAATATTGCTGTAACATACTTAAATTAGTTGATAGCACAGTAGGCTTTGAATTCACATAAATACCCTGGAAGATGTCTGACACTCATATGTATGCTGTTATGTTCTAATGTCACTCTTCACAGATTTGCCAATGATTTGCCAGACATAACACAACTCTATGAGTAAATGACTACAAATATTAGGCACACATATGGTCAGTGTGCATAACACTGGACAGTTGAATGGTATGAGTTTAGTATATCACATGCAGTTAAACAGATGCATCTGTGACAGTAGTTTACTATGCACATACCCTGTATAGGCCTCTTAGATTTATGAGACAAACAGGTGTATCATGGTTGTATTTACAAGTAACATATGGATATTTACAACTTCCCATTAGCTGGCCTAGCAGTGTCACAGTCAGTATTGCTCAACAGACACTCCAGTAGTAGTCATATGTGAGCCGTCCTTTCCTGGGGTGACTTAGGAGCTTGAGCTGTGATGTATGTCACGGCAGATAAACCCAGATGCCATGGACATAGGTGCTGATCAGCAATATATCAGTACAGCAAGTCTTTCTGAGACATATTTGTTTAACATCCTACTTCCCATTATTGCATACCCTTAATGCATTCCACTACATGCTTATTTGTTTGACATACCTTTTTTTCCAAATGTTGGTTTCTGTTTCTATTTATGTCTGCCTGTCCCTTTCTCTCTCTGTCTACACATGTAGGGATATAGACCTGTTTTGCATAGGCTGCAGCTTGCCTTTTGTAGTTAATGCTAATAAGCAGGTGATGGCCTGTGCCCCAGTCAGTCTCCCCACTTGTTAATTGCATGCAGAATAGCTGTGTTGTTATTCCTATAGCCAATGGTATGGCCACACACTCCTATAATTCAGTACTTCATGTGGGCATTTTCCTTGCCTGTGAGGTGGACATCATGGAGGTGTGTGGACAACAGCATCACACAGGGTAGTTGGAAATACCTCTTACAACCAAAAATGTGAAGACAGCCCAGCAAAATGGGGGAGAAGGTTCCAGACTTAGGGACATAATGTAAGTAT
This sequence comes from Protopterus annectens, assembly GCF_019279795.1. Classification (NCBI taxonomy): domain Eukaryota; kingdom Metazoa; phylum Chordata; order Ceratodontiformes; family Protopteridae; genus Protopterus; species Protopterus annectens. Next base: position 734,274,920 of record NC_056728.1, read on the forward strand.
TGCTGTTATACAGTTGGATTAATGCTAGTTTAACAGAGTTTGTGTGGACATGGATTTCCTGCATGCTTTTAAGTCTGACAGTGTTATGTGGTTGACATAGCTCTCAAATATAGGGCTATCCACAGAAAGGCCAGAGGTTTGATTCTTATCTTTGGTCTGTTCCTCAGACAGCTTTTGTCTTTGGCAAATCAGTAGCATACTCTGGGGATTGCAGTCAGTAAATGCTAACATCCATTTGTGTTTCTGACTTCATATCCCTCAGAAATGATATATTACAACAAACCCTGTAACACCAGCAACTCTTTCAGTTTCTAACAGCCATAGTTCAAATATGCCCCTGTTTTTGGGCCAATGTCCCCCAAATATTTCAGGTTTTGTCCAGATGTCATGCAGTAAGAGGTTAATAGGTATGGTATATCATTATTTAGTGCCTTCATTCCTGATATCATCCCAGAGATGTGGCAGGATACCAGGCATGTTATGAGGGAGAGGCCATATATATGAGGACAAAACCTGGACGTTATGTGGGAATCTGTACAGTTGAGAGGTCTGTGTATGTCTGGTGATTGTTAGCAGACTGTCAGGATTGTGTAGCAGTGTAGTGTGCAAATGTTAGTTGGGCTGTGTAGGGAGGGGGGTAGATGTAAATGTCATGGCTCCTTTTCTATCTGACTGTGTGTGCTGCTCCAGTTTCTGGTGGTCAATCGGCTGTATATGCTTGTAGGGGCAGACTGAGACATGTTCCGTGCCACCTCAGGATTCCTACTACAATGTGACTTGGGGCACTATATTTAGGGGTAGTGTGTGTGAATGGCAAACATGATAGTTTTGTTCACACAGACATTATACTCTAGTGTTCATTTGGCTTAACAGTATGTCACTGTGACTGTGGTGAAATTGGTTGTGGGTATGCACTTTCACACCAGTGTGTGTTTTTCACTACTGTTACATCCCTGTAGTGTCTGATATATTTGCAAATGCATGTGTAATTCCCCATAGCTGATTTGGGATAGTGTTCTGTCAGTCTGACTGCAGTTTGGATGCTTGGTGACATGCCTAGCAGCTCAGTGTAGTTAAGTCACTAAATAATGATAAGCAACTGTGAGTCTTGCACTTGTGCTATTAGTCAATATATCTTAGAACAGACGGTGTTACTGCAACAACTGTCTCAGCTTATCTACTCAAGTATTTTGGATATGTCCCTCTTTTCATGACTTTCTCCCTCGACTTTGTCAGTCTTGGTCCAGATTCGTTGCACTAAGGGATTCTGAGCATACCTGTCAACTGGCTGGATTGTTTCAGAATGTCAAGGTTTATTGCTCATATTTTTGGTCTGTTCCACAAATTATTTGTATGTCTCTGGTAAATCACTGTGATGATCTGAGGATTTCTGTCAGTAAATAATGACATACATTTCAGTTTCAGACCTTATATCCTTCAGAAAATGTAGGCTGAAACAAACCATGTTACTCTAGCAACTTTCTACGTTTATAATAGCAATATTTAAAATACGTCCCTAGATTTAGCCCATTGCCCCCCCCCCTTTTGACAGCCTTTGCCCAGATGTCTTGCACTAAGAGGTTGAGAGGTATGGTTCTCAGGTATAACTACATTACATGTTATGTACATAGACATACATATATATATATATATATATATATATATATATATATATATATATATATATATATATATATATATATATAAAACCTGAGTGATTCCACAAAGCTTTTTCCCCTGCTGTTGAATGACTGTACTGCAAACGTTTGAAAAAGAATCAGAAATTAGCTCAAATGATGTAGTGAAACATTACTCTGAATATAGTTTACAGGGTCCTGGGTTTGAGACATGGCAGGGCTGATTATTTTGTTGCTAGGCAGAATGGTGGCTGATGGAGACAGAGTGATTAAAGCAGTTTTAAGTGGCTTTAAGTGGGTTTGCATGGGTTTGCGTGATGCTAAGCGATGCCAAGATATTGTTAGCCATAGAGATACTTAATCCATTTTGGCTTTCTCCCGCTTATTCCCACTTACACCCATGCTAATTTCTTTAAAAGAAAAGAAAAAGGAGTGATAGGAAAGTGGTGAAAAAGGGCACACAGAGAGAAAAACAATACAAAAGTAGCTAGGGATGTTAAGGACAAGTGTAGGGAAGGTCCATAGCTGTCTATTTCTTATACAGCAACAGTTGTGCATTTGTACAGAATTTGGAGGTGAATTTAGACACTCAATCCCCAGAGAGAGGAGTGAGGACAACAGAAATGTGTTGTCAAGCCAATTGGACTGGATTACATGTGTCCAGTGGACATGTGTGCAAAATGGACAGCTGTGTATGGGGTGATATTTTTTTTTGGGAGGGATGCCCTTTTTTTAAGGTAAGAATGGAATGTTGGGGAAAGATTGTAGGTATATCTTGGGAGGTATGTTGGGTAGGGAGACAGACAAGACAGACAAGACAGCAGACAGGGGCAGTGTATGACACAAGTGGGGGGTAAAAACCTTGGATGTGGAGGGTGGTTGGGAATCAGAGGCCCATGAGCTCCCATACGGATACAGTGGAACTGACATCCCCACCCGCAGGCAGTCACCACTACACCTTCATAGCCCCAACGGTGGCTGTGAAAGGGGCTGGACAGGAGGGCAGCTTGCTTCTCAAGGTGTGCCAGGTGGCCCCCCATTTGGCGCAGTTGGCCACCCAACTCAGAGCGGATGTCACAGTGCACCATACCCTGGAACTGACAGTGGATGATGGGCACATCTCTGTGCCTGCACCCAGGTGGTGCAGGGCCTGCAAAAGATGAAGTTCCGGGGTGGGTCCCAGATTTGCTGGGACCCAGTGCCACAGCCAGATGGGGCAGGGTAGGTGGATCCACTGGGATCAGCCTTCCCAAACGTGCTATGGTGTCGAGGTTTTCCAAGATATATTGGTTAGTCATGAACAAAACATTTCAATATTAGTTTTAACAGCATGCATGGGTATTCCAATTAACTCAAAACAACAGATGTGAAACAGTTGCATAGCAAACAGAACATATGCATAAATGGAACAACAGTAAATATTGTAACAGCATGCCAGTAACAATGATGGCAACAGGCCACATGTTAACATGCATGTTAACATGCAACCATTTATTTATATGAACAATAATGAAACACATGTCCCAACATTAGATTTTGTAAAAACATATCCGTAGTATATGAATAATAATTAGTGATGCAGATGAGGGGTGGGGGGGGAGAGAAGAAAAGTCCATTAACAACTGCATAGGCTTCTATTTTTCACAACAGTACTGCTCAATACTCTAGAGGTCTGCCCTCACTTTACATCTACCTATGGCCTACCTATGACATATCCATATTTGTGAGGTGGGCCATGTAGATGGCCTTCTGTACAATGGTGCCCACATGGTGGAAAACTGTCAGGTTGCTACCAACCTCAGTGCACAAGTCACCTCACACCTGATAGCATGCTCAGTACATTACTACTGTCATACTTAGTGTAGATGACATGTAGATGACATCTGCGACAGCAGGGAGAATGATGACTCTCCTGGCATTCAGTTTGCGGTAATGCTTCTTGCACCAGTCAGTAATTGGGTGAGTGCCTCTTGGGGGATGCTCACATCAGTAGGGAAATGTAAGGCAATGGCCAGCTTACAAGCAACTCTATACCTGGTTAGCCACAGACCACTGCTTTTGTCCTGTATCTCAGATACATATATCTCAAACAGTAGAGGCCCCAGACCGATCCTTGGGGTACACCATTGTGGATGAATCTACTACTAGATGTGGGTTCCACTACTTTGAATGAGTGGGTACTATTCTTGGACCAATTAACTACCCATCTGATAACCTACATGTTGGTGCCTAGCTGTGTATGTATCCTGTCCATCTGGAAATTAGTCTGAGAGGATTGAGCTAGGTGAAGGTAGGCATTGTTCACCATCGTCCCCTGTTCCCTGTGTTTGTTGACCACTTCAGAGAGGTAGACCAGGTTTAACAAGCCTGATCTCCCTTTGACAATACCATGACGTGTGAGCCCAGGCATTTTGATGTTGCTGATGTCGCTGTTCATAATGCCTTTGATATTGCCTTCAATGCCCTTGCAGAGCAGGCTAACTAGGCTGCTGTGCATAATATTGGCTGGGTCAGTGGAGTGCTCAACCTTTGTGTATAGGGATGACAGTGGCTGTCCTCTGTGCAAATGGGATGACACCAGTGCTCTGGTTGTGGTTGACAACAGTGCAGAATGGATCTGAGAGCCAATGCCTGTGTTTATGTAGGATGCAGCCAGGGACATTATCAGGCCTATGGAGACCTCTATGTGTTGCCTTTGAGAGGGCATTACGGACCTACTTCCTGATGACAAAGGGAGGGGGCAGGTGCTGTACATGCACATATGTACCAATGGGAAGACAGGTGGGGTGATGTTTACACTTCACCTGTCTGCAGCCGGTTGCCTATATCTATGCCATATGTGTATGTGGTGTTATTGACCACCACTACAGAGCAGATTTGTGTGTTGCCTCTGGAATTGCAGACATGTGTGGAAGGTCTAGTGATTTGCCTTGGTGGATGTGTCCAGTTTGTACTCAAAGACAGCCTTAGGGTACATCAACTCTGCCCTTATATGCTTGTGCAGATCAATGTGACATTGCTTCCAGTGAGGCACCTGTTCCTTCTTGGCCCATCCAGCAATTGTTTTCACCTATTTTAGCATTTTTGTATTGGTGCTGTCTACCAGAGGTGTTTAACCTATCTTGAGGGAGATGATGTTGTCCTGTCAGGTATTGCTGAGTCCATACAGTTATGTAGGTGCCCACATAGTGTTGTGGTGTGTGCCTGGACACTGCTGCTAGTTTCAACAAATGGGACGTTGGCTGTACAGTTACTTCTACCTGCTCTGAGGGGATTTATAGTCATTTGTGTACAGTTAATTCTGTTTGACACTGTAAATGGGGGGCAGGGGAGATGGTGGCATGAACAGTGATGACTATGTGGTCAGATATTACCAAGGAGGATGGCACTGTAAGAGTGCTACAGTGGCGACTCATGTTGGTTACGACCAGGTATAGGATATTTCCACCTGCTGCAGGAGTGTTGACAGGCTGATCCACTGCATTGCCATTGAAAAAGCCAAGGAATCTATGTGCACTCATGTTCAGGTGGCATAGGTCATGCACACTATGGTTGGGTATTTGAAGTCACCCAGGAGCAGGGTACATGATTGAATCCTGACAGATTCCAGCAGGTCCCAATAGGTGTGGTGGGTGTCCATAGTCATGGTTGGAGGCCTGTAGCTAGCTATGATTTGAGTAGGTGTTTTGTCAACTGTTAACCGCACTCAGCATGTCACCCATGCGTTATACTGTTTGGCCAGCTTGGAGGTGTGTATGTGTATTCTAATGTTCAACACTTCACCTCCTGTGGCTCTGCAGGCCTTCATTTGGAGTCTAAAAGTATGATGAGATGACTGACCTGGCAAAGTTGATGTGCTCTCCACAGCTAAAAAGCAAGTGTCAGTGACTGCACAAATGTCGGGATCCTACAGGACAAAGAACGCTTGCATTGACATGGGTTTCATGGTAAGACACCTAACTCCTGTTAGAGCAAAACATCTGTACAAAGACACACATCAGTGGTGTGCAAAGGCCAGTAAATAGTGTCACTTTATGAATCTAGCTGAAACACACTTAAATTGTCAGCAAAGACAGTGTCGCATTCACAGGTCTACTCTGCAGGATATGACATCTGACAATCAAATGTATGCTAATATGTTATTACTTCAGTCTTTAATGGTTTGCCAGTGATGTACCAGACAATACACAACTGTCTGAGGTATTCACTACAAATATGAGGCAGACGTGGTCAGTCTGCAAAACTCTGTTCAGTTGTCAGGTATGGGCTAGGTCACATGCAGATCAACATACACATCTGCACCTGTTGTGTAGTATGCACATACCCTATATACATCTCTTACATTTGTAAGACAAGAATATATATCAGAGTAGAATTCACAAGTGATGTATGAATAATTGCAACATCCCAGGTAGCTGGCCTACCAGTGACACACTCAGTATTGGACAACAGACACTCCAGTAGTAGTCATACATGAACTGACCCTTGCTGAGGTGACCCAGGGGCCAGAGATATGCTTCATGTCAATGCAGACAGGGCAAGCAGGAATGGCCATAGGTGCCAGACAGCAGCATGTGAGTCCAGCAGGTCTTGTTGTGGCCTAGTGTTTAATATCCCTTTTGACATCATTGCATCCCCCTTCTGCATTCCATTACAAGCTTACATAATTGACATACCTGTTATAGTGCTGAAGGGTTTTCTCACAACAATGCAAATGGTTAGGTTTGTGTAGTTGCAGTTTGTCTTTGTGTACATGGGTTGAGACCTGTGTTGCATAGGCAGCAGCTTGCCTTTTGTAGGCACTGTTCATGAGCAGGTGATGGCCTGTGCACCAGGTGGTGTCTCCCACTTGCTACTTGCATCCAGAGCAGCTGTGTTGTCTTTCCATTTGCCAGTGCCATAGGAATATTGTGCTATAATTATGTCCTTCATGTGGGCCTTGCCCCTTTTCCTTGCCTGTGTGTAGGACATTATGGAGGTGTAGGGCTACAGCTTCACAGGCAGTAGGTGGGAATACCTCTCAGGACAGGATATGTGGAGACTGCCCAACAACATGGGGGACAAAGCTCAAGAATTGGGTACAGATTGTAAGTCAGTAGTGCTGTTATACACATAAAGGGTTTGCTAGATTAACAGTGTTCATCTGGACATGCATTTTCTGCATAACGACATCTGACATACTTCTCAACTGTCCTGATGTCCACAGACTGCCCAGAGGTTTGGCTGTTATGTTTGGTCTGTTACTCAGACAATGTTTTTGTGGAATCAGTAGGATAATGTGAGGATTATAGTCAGTAACTGTTGACATCTATTGGTATTTCAGACATCGTATCCTTCAGGGATGTTATTTTTATTTTATTTTTATTTTACATTTGTTGACTGAGCTAGTCTAGCTGGATACATGTCCATTTTCAGTAGAGGCTCAGGGAGATAAGCTCCAAACATAAAAACATTACAAAAATAGAAATTACGAAATAAAATTACAAAATAGAAATTACAAAATAAAAATTCACTACTTACACTGAATAGCTTTCATGTGGAGATATGCTACAAACATAGCAAAATTACTATATATTATACTTAAAGTTACTAAGGTTCTACTATAGAAGAGAATTTAAAAGTGTATGGGTTATAATTAAATAAAATGTTTGTCTAAGAAGAGGAAAAGTAGTTTAGAGTTTTTGCATGGGTGTTAGATATAAGGAGATACAGGTACACTTGTGGTACTAATGTTGCCATTTGTAAGTCAAAGTAGGGGAACTAAAGATGTAAGTAGAGAAAAAAAGATACATGTGAGGGCTGAATAAAGTTAGCTTCTAGGATTAAAGGTTGAGATGGGACAAAGCCCAGAAGGAGGGCATATAGCAAGAAGAGATAGTAATAGGAAAAGTAAGGTTTAGTCGGGTTTAGTGCAGGGACAGAGCCAATGATTTTTCATGTGTTCTTTGAGGTGTTTTTTGTAGAGAGATGTAGATGAGAGAGATGTGAGTGACATAGGAAGCTTGTTCCATATTTTCCCCACAATGTTGGTAAAAAGGGAGTCTCCAGCTTTGTTATTAGATTTGATATGGGCGATTAGTAGCTTATTAGCTGAACGGAGTGTCTTTAGATTTTTATATGGGGAGATTAAGTTAGAGAGGATTGGAGTATTATTTGGGTGATGATGGATTTTTTGTATGATCAGTAGTTGATTATACACCAGCTGGTTTTGTAGTTCAGACCACCAGAGTTGTTTAAGGTTGTGACAGTGGTGGGTTCTAAAAGGGGTGCCAGTGGCAAATCTTGTTATATTGTTATAGCTAGTTTCAAGCTTATTTAGATTAGATTTCGATAGATTTGTATATATAGGAGAGGCATAGAATAGGGTAGAAGTGAGATGGATCTGGCCAATGGTGGTTCTAGCCAGAGGTGTGAGGTAAGGTTTAATTCTATACAAGGAGCCAAATTTTTTATTGACCATCAGTATACTATTGTTGATATGATCATCATAGCTGAGGTTATTATCTATAGTAATGCCCAGGAGAAGTGTAGTAGTATCAGGGGTAATAGTGGTACCATTGTTAGAGGTAATTGTGAAGGGGATGGATGGGGACTTTTGGGTGGGAGCAAAGAGTAACAATTTTGTTTTTTTTAGGGTTAAGGAGGAGGCAATGGTCAGTAAACCAATTTTCAACAGTGTTAAATACTGTTTGGGTAAGGGTTTGAAGAGAGATAGATGAATTAGAAGAACATATTAGAGTAGAGTCATCGGCATATTGAATACAGGTGGCTTGAGGAAAAACAGTATTGAGGTCATTAATAAAAATTGAAAATAAAAGAGGGCCTAATATAGAGCCTTGAGGGACTCCGATGTTTACGGGGAGGGGTGTGGATAGGTTATTATCCCATAGCACTGCTTGATGTCTGTTTTTTAGATAGGATGTAAACCAAAGTATTGCTTAAGGGTCAAGATATTGTGCTTTCAGCACACCGATTAGTAAGTTGTGGTTAACCATAGCAAAGGCTTTTGATAGGTCAATAAATAATGCGGAGGACAGAAAATTATTATTTCGATTTCTGTTTATACAGTCAGTAAAAGTTAGCAGGGCAGTGGTTGTACTATGAAAGGGCCTAAAGCCGTGCTGGCAATTGGCAAGTAAATTGTTGTCAAACAGGTGTTGAAGTAGTTGATGGTGAATACATTTTGCCATTATTTTGGCAAGTGTGGAGAGTAATGCAATTGGATGGAAATTGGAGATATCAGTGGATTTGCCTCCTTTATGTAAAGGGATAATGTGGGAGACTTTCCATATGGATGGGATGCTACCTTCTGTGATGGTACGGTTTATAAGGATGGATATGGGATAAGCTATGACTTTGGAAGCTATTTGAAGATATTCAGCTGGCAGGTGGTCAGCAGAAGGGGTACAAGGCTTGAGTTTTTGAAGGAGTTTGCAGATAAAGGATGTTGGTACAGGTTGTATGTGGAAGGAGGGCACTGGACTGTTTATGATTTGTAACGGGTTGGGAGGACTGGGAGGGAGTGTCTTTGCAAGATTCTGAATCATTTCAGTGAAGTAATTATTGAAGGCATCAGCTATTGCAAAGGATTGTCATGAGGAATTGAAGTAGGGGCTGGAGTTTTGGAATGTCCTGGTTGGAGAAGTTTATTGATGCCTGACCAGAACTTTTGTGGATTTTTTGTATGAGATTGTTGAAGGTGGTGATCATAATTTTTTGTGTCTAAGATAATGTCCTTTTTGGTTGCATTTCTTAGCTGTTTAAAGAGTAGATGGTCTGCAGAGCTCTTAGTGGCTCTCCATTTGGCCCATATTTTGTTTCGTAGGAACATTTTTTCCTTGGTTTGTTGTGTGAGCCATGGAGCTGCTTTGGTCCTGATTCGGGAGGATCAAAGGGGGGCATGGAGATCCAGGATTTGTAGGAATTTAGTATTAAAGTAAGAAACAGCTTCATCTAGTTTGAGGTGCTTCAGAGGTGACCAGTTACAGGCTTTTAGTTCATTTTGAAAGTTATCTTCTTGGAAGTGTTTTTTTGTATGAAAGGTTATAAAGGTGTTATTGGTAGGATTATGAGCCTTTTGCCTTATTATATAGGTTAAAACAAGGTCGCTAATGTCATCAGGTAGTGTTCCTGGTATATAGGTTTCAGGATGACTATTTACAAGGATCCGGTCAAGAGTGGTTTCTTTATTACTAGGTTTGTGAATTCTTGTGGGAGTGTTTATTATTTGGGTGAAACCATGAAGATTAATGTGGGTACTAGGATTATGGGAGCTACAGGTAGTCCAGTCAATATTAAAGTCACCTAGTATTATTGTTTCTTGAGGAAGTAGGATGGAGAGGTTACTAAGAATATTTACAACAAATCCTGTGACACCAGCAACTGTTTCATTTTGTAACACCATGATGTGAGATATTTCCCTCTTTCTGGCCCCCTGTCCCCTAAGTATGTCATGCTTTGTCCAGATGTCTTACAGTAAGAGGGTCAGAGGTATGTGATATCATTATTTATTGACTGCACTCCAGGTATCATCCCATTGACTTAGCAGACTCCTGGAAGTCATATGTGGCAGTGGCCATGAATATTGTCTCACACCCTGAACATTCTGAGGAAATCTGTACATATGAGGGTTATGTATGTCTGGCCATTGTGTACAGACTGCCAAGATTGTGTAGCAGTGCTGTGTGTAGATGTTTGTTGGGCTGAGTAGGGAGAGTAGCAGATGTGAGTGTCATAGATCCTTTTCCTATTGGACTGTGGATGCTGCTATGGCTGCTGGTGGTCTATCAGTTGTGTATGTTTGTAGGGGCATACTGAAAAATGTCCTGTAACACCTCAGGATTCCCAGTACACTGTGAGGTGGGCCAGTATATGTCAGTGTAGTGTGTGACTGGCAATCAGGATATGCTTGTCCAAACAGTCGTTCTACTCTAGAGTTCATTTGGGTACTGGTATGTTGCTGTGACTGTGGTGCAAATGGTTGTAGGTGGATATTTTTGCACCGCTATCTGCTTTTCCCTACAGTTCCATCCCTGTAGTGCATGATATAGTTGGATATACATGGGTAATTGCCTAAGGGCTCATTTGGGGTAGTGTCATATTTGTCTTACTGTGGTTCAGAAGGTGCTGGGTGAAATAGTTGGCAGCTGTCACAGGTTTTTTCCATTCCATTACATGACTGCGGTCATACCTCTCCACTGTCCAGATGTCTAGACACTGTCTAGATGTGTGGCTCATATGTTTGGTATATTGCTCATAACAGTTGTGGTTTTCTGAGAAATCACTGGGATGAAGTGAACATTGATATCAGTAAATAATGACATTCATTTGTGTTTCAGACTAGGAATCTATCTGGAATTGTACGTTAAAGCAAATCATGCCACTCTAGCAGACTTCTATGTGCATGACAGCCATATTTCAAAGATGTCACTAGTGTTTGTCCTTTATCTCCCCAGTTTGTCAGACTTTTTGTAGATGTCTTGTAGTAAGAGGTTGGTTATCGATATATATACATATACAAACACACATATATATATATATATATATATATATATATATATATATATATATATATATATATATATATATATATATTGGTATCTATATATACATATATATGTAAATAAGAGTACTATGGATACATAATTTGCCGTTATGTTAAATGACTATCGTGCATGATATGTTTGTAAAAACAGTGCAGTTTCTTACAGCTCTGATAGTGTGGAGGTGTGTTGCTGTGATTGTAGTGCATGGGGTCTTGGATTCCAGACTTGGAAATGATGACTTTTTTTTTCATTAATGTTAAATGACCAGAATGCATGATATGTTTGTAAAAGCATTACAGATTTCCACAGCTCAGATGGTGTAGTAGTATGTTGCTGTGGTTGTAGTACCCAACATCCTGAGTTCAAGACTTAACAAGGGCTGATTATTTTGTTGCCAGGCAGAACAAAAGCTGATGGAGACAGAGTGATTAAGGCACTTTTAAGTAGGTTTGCGGGGTTTTGTGTAGAGCTAAGTGATGCTAACAGATGGTTAAGCCCTGTTAGCTTCACTTTGCACTGCTTACTCCCACTAACACCCACAGTAATTTTCATTAAAGAAAAGAAAAAAAGGGTGATAAGAAAGCGGTGAAATGGGGGCAAGCAGGAGGTAAAACATTAGGAGGGGTAAAACATTAAGAAAAGCAGCTAAGTATGTGCCATACAGGTGCAGGGAAGGACCGTAGCTCTTCATTTCTTCAGCAGCAACAGCTGTGAATAATGTATAGAATTTGGAATTTACAGCCTCACACCCCACAGGGAAGGGTGTTGGCAATAGACATTTGCAGAACAATCTGTGGGTTGATTGATTAGTTTTACTGTACATAGGGTCAAACTGTAGAGCTAGGTATGGGACAATGTTTTTTTTTGCTAGTCAAATGCCCTTTTTTAAGGTGAGAATGGGATATTGGGGAAGAGCTGTAGGTATGTTTGGGGATGTAGGTTGGGTAGGATAGGTTGCATTTGCAGACAGACGAGAAAGCAGACAGGGACAGTATATGTCACATGTGGGGGGGTAAACACATTTGACGGGGAGGTTGGTTGGGAATCCGAAGCCCATGAGCCCTCAAATGGACACAGTGGGACTGAGGTCCCCACCCATGGGCAACCAACACTTCTCCTTCACGGCCCTAAAGGTGACTGTGCTGAAGGCTTTACAGGATGGGTGGCCTGCCCCTCAAGGTGTGCCAGGTGGCCCTCAATCTGGTGCAGCTGCCCACCCAACTCTGCTTGGATGGCACTGTGCACCAAACCCTGGAACTGACTGCGGGTGACAGGCTCCTATCTGCACCGGCTCCCGGGGGTGAACGGGCCCCATCCCCTGAGATAGTTCCTCCAAAGATGGTGCAGGACCAACAGATGAGGAAGTCCCGGGTTGGGTCCCAGACGTGCTAGGGCTCGGTGCCATGCCCAGATGAGGCGGGACAGCCGGATCTGCTGGGATCTGCCACCAAATGTGCTATGGTGCTGAGGTTTTACAAAACATGTTGGTTAGTCAAGAACAACACATTTCAGGATTAATTATAACAGCATGTGTGGGTGTTCCATTTAACCCCATAAAACAGATTTTGAAGAGTTGCATAGCAAACAGAGCACATGCATAAATGGAACAACATTATGCATCATAACAGCATGCCAGCAACATTGATGGCAACAGGCCACCAACAATGGTATTTGAACAAGGTATGTTAACATGCAACCAATCAAATATATGAACAATAATAGAACACAAGTCCCAACATTAGATTTGGAGAACAACATACCCATAGTATATGAATAACAATTATTGATGCAGATGAGGGGTGGGGGGAGTGACAAAAAGTTCATTAACAACTGTTTATGCTTCTATTTTCCACAACAGTACTGCTCAATACTCTATGGGTCTGCCATCACTTTACATCTACCTATGGCCCATAGCTTCTGGAGCACACGCATACCTATTAAACTGTCAGCCTGGAATGGCATGGGACAAACTGTGAGAACCCTGGGTACATGACTAGAGGGGATTTGTACATGTCAGGGTCACACATCTGACACAGGAAGGGTGCCCTAAACTGCTGTTATGTGAATGTGCTACTGGCATACTTCAACTGGTTTCCTATCTGTGCAAGGGTTGGTGGCAGCAGTGACCACTAGCCATGACAGTGTGATGCTTGAGAGACATGTATCAGGAAGTGCGCATGTTGTATGTACCTATCCTGCTGTCATTTGCAGGCATGTTGTGGGACAGTTGAATAGTTGTACACAGTTTATTAGTATACCATTCATACAGCTACTAACAACATTTCCTTAACTGTAAAACCTGTGGAGAAAATATCTGTTAACACTACCTGACTGTTTTTACATATTACACTGAGCTACTGGGAAACTGCTGTTTTTTGTTTCATTGGTTTCTGCCTATTAATCTCTTGGTTAGACAGTCTGAACTTGTAATCCTGTGATGCAATGCATGGCAGATAGTTAGTGTACTGTGCAATAATCCTTTGAATTACTACAATCTGGAAAGCAAAGGTTAACACAAGGCATTTATATCTTGTTTTACAGCTCCATTCTAAGGCTACAACAACATACCAGAGTAAACACAACCATTTATGTTATAGATGTTTATTTCAGATCAATCTTAGTTGGACATACTTTATTTATTCAAACAAAAAATAGCACCAATGTTGCAAGTCCACTTACTCCTTTATTATCACCAAATAGTATGAAAACTTAAGCACTTTCATCAATGAAACCTTGACTTCATCAGAAGCCAGTAAAAAATCACACAGTACATTTTAAATATCATAAAAAATCTAATGATTGGTGAATAAAAGTCACAAGATCAATAAACTAATTAAAGCAAAGCCATTCTTAAAGAAAGACTTGTTATAAAAAACAATATAACAATACAGTTTATAAAAAGTTTCTCCCAACATCAAAGTAACATTTGAAATCAAAATAATACAACATCAAAATATTGTATATATTTTTATACAGTTTCTGCTTTTTCTTTTAAAATAGGGTGAATACTCAAATAACCATTTAAGCCAGGGGAAAGATTTGCAGCCAACCTCAGTTGCCACATCAGCTCCTTCTTGTATAATAAATTCTGCCAGTCCCCTCCTCTAGCCTCCTGTTTTATATAATCAAGTGTTGCAAATGTATAACCTGTATAGAGTTCACAATTAATGCTATGCTTGTACAAAGCATTAGTTTCTTTCTTATTTTTAATATCGTACATATGTTTGTACATTCTAGTTTTTAATGTTCTTTCAGTTTTTCCAATATAGAACGAATTACAGGTATTACACCTGGCTATATATACTAGTCTACTTGAACAACAGTTGCCTTCCCTAAGGTAGATAACACTTTCATTGTGTTTTCCTGACAAATCACTGAGTCTTGGAATATATAACAACAATATTTGCATCTACCACAAGGTCTAGTGCCTTTTTCTGCTACTTTTTTGTTTTTTGTTGTCAATAGGTACATTATGTACCCCCTCCAAAATTCTTTTTATGTTAGGTCCAATCTTGGTAGTAAAAAAAGGTCCATCTCCTAGCACTTTGTATACCTCATGATCTACTTTAAAAATACTCCAATTTTTCTGTATTACTTGTTTTAGCTGTTGGCATAAAGGGCTATATTGTACAATACAAGCTTGTTCAAACTTCATGTTGTCTGCTTTCCCACTTCTTCCATCATATTTTTTGACTTGGTTTTCTTTTTTATCCAAACCCATACCAAGAAGGGGTGTATATTTTTTCCCCCACTGATCTAACACTTCTTTTAAAGTATTGTCCACCAAGCCCCCAGGGTAGCCCCTTTCCAAAAACATACTTTTAAGGAATTCAAATTCACTTATAACATCTTGATGTAAGGATGTCATCCTTGCTACTCTGATGGCTTGTCCTTTAATAACACTCTTCTTTTGAGTTAGGGGGTGGTGACTGTTGTAGTGCAAGTAGTTGTTACAAAAAGTGGGTTTTCTATAAACCCTAGATAGATTGTGTCAGTCATGCTACCAGTTCCTGCAGTCGACCTTAACAAACGTCGAGAGGGTACAGTGGTAGCACAGGTGCACCGGACTGACGTTGAACATCTTCCTTCTGGTTTATCAGCGCATTCTAGCTGCAATGGAAGCAAGTCGGAAGCACCTTTTCTTTTTTCGAATTCTTGATCTAACTGCATGGTCGACCTGGATCCAGGAATCAATTCGGATCATGAGATAGCTGTGATGGAGGGTTTTAATCAACCACAAAGCAACGGAAACGTTAAAAAAGGTACTGTTGTTTCTAGCATCTTAACTGGCAACAAGCAGGTCAGAGTTAACCACATTTCTGCAGTTAAAGACAGAACTTGTAACTGTAATAACGAAATGAATGTACTAAGCAATTCTAAGGTGGCTGCACCGCCTGGACCCAGTTCTAATTCCCATTGTATTAAGGATCGAACTACAACAACCAATGGGAATTCTTATGCTTATATTTTTGAAAAGCATTACTCTTTTTCGGGCACTTCTCGTGGTTTTTCTAACATTCAAAACAAAAATGAAAATGTGTACCATGAGTTTAAATCCTTCAAAGACATGATTTATATATTTGAAAAAAGATTTTTAAATATAAAATGTGCCAATTAGAAATATCTTATTTAAGAGAATGTATAAAAGGAAAAATAGTGCCCCAGGGCCTTAGGGTCTATAAGTTTCCTTTTGGTTTATATTATGATTCAGAAATTATTAATGTATTTACCAGTATGTTTGATAAATGGGGACTGGAATTACTTGAGAAAAGTGTGTTGGAATATGAAAAAATGGAGAGTAATCTACAAAAAGAAGTGGAGCATTTAAACCAATTGATTGTTTCTGATTTACTCTTTGACCAGTGTCAGGGTTTATTTGATAAGGTTTTGAATATAGTTGGTAAAAAATGTGACAACATTTTCAACAAAAAAGCTAAGAAATTAAACAGGGACAGGAAACAATACCAACATAAAAATGTTTATCCTACTGAAAGACTAATTGAATTTGAGAAAGAAAATGTAGCTTGTTTTAATGTTGGTACATCTAGTGAATTTATTACTAACTCTATAGACCAGGAGGTGATAAACGAAGTAGAACAATTTAACTCAGAAGATGAGGAACATTGTGTTGGTTATAAGGATTTTCCCCTACCAAGGCGCTCAAAAAGAATAGCCAATCGCAAGCAGGCGAATTTTTCTGCCTACAACAAGGTAGTGCAGAAATACAGAAATTCCCCGAGATGGTAGGAGATATCCTTCCAGCCCCTATTTCTAATATTAACATGTCTAAAATACAACACACTATGAATGGTTTCCATATTTGTAACTACGCGGAAAAGGAAATTACATCTGAATATTTCTCCTTATTTTCTAAGGGGTTTAAATTTGTGCCTACTAAAACACCAGATATAGCTGACACACTTTTGGAATTACAGTTATATTTAAGGAAACTTAATTTAAAACTAATATATGCTAAGAATGAAAAATATACTGTGAACCAAAATAGGACAGTTTTCAAAAAAAGTAGCACCTTCAACCCCCCATTCCATCCCCTTGTTAACACCTTTGAAAAGGTTATTAGAGATGAAATTTACAATATTTGGAGTTGCCATAAAAAAATTTTTTGTAATCTTAACAAAGCAGAGAGGGACCTGCTTGACCAACTTAGAAACGATAAGAGTATTCGTGTTATGGTTCCCGACAAGGGAGGAGGAGTTGTATTATATAATAGTATTGACTATACTAATGCTATGCAGGAAATTTTATTTAATGAAAATCATTATCCAGTATGTTCTAGAAATGAGATTCATATAGCTTATCGAAGAATTGACAGTTTTCTTTACGAATACTTGATGGATCAAAGAATTGACAAGACAGTTTATGACTTTCTAACTAACTTGCATCCAAAAATTCCTGCTATCTTTGGTATACCCAAAATACATAAGAGTATAGAAAATCCCCCTTTCAGGCCCATAGTAGTGGCAGCTAGATCCAAGACCCACAACTTATCAGTGTTTGTGGACAGGAAGATTAAACATGTAGTTGATTCTTGTCCACACTTGGTCAAAGACTCCTGGGATTTTCTTGGACAACTTAAAGACAATTTATGGCATGCTGACCTATATCTTTTGACTATAGATGTAATTGACCTTTTTACCTGTATTCCAAAGCGTGAGGGTCTACACTTTTTTGAGGAAACGCTATACAGCTTGTCTAAATTAGACAATGATGAGGTTAAACTGACAAGTGAAATAATGGAAACAATTTTGGATAATAATTACATCTATTTCGAAGGTGAATTTTACCAACAAGTCAGAGGTGTAGCCATGGGGGCTGCATGTGCCCCCACCTATTCCAATTTAGTTTTATTGGGATGGGAAAGACAACATTTGTTTAAAAGTAAGTTTTTTGAGAATATATCTTATTACTGCCGCTTCTTGGACGATATATTTATTTTATGGAAGGGAAATTTAGCTAACATTCCTTTATTTATACAATACTTGAATCAAACTACAGAATTTTTAAGATTTACTTTCCAGTATGATTTCATGAAATTAACTACTTGGATATCAAGATTATCAAAGACCAAGAAAGATTTATATCTAGGGTTTATAGAAAACCCACTTTTTGTAACAACTACTTGCACTACAACAGTGTACAAAAAACTACACTTTGCCCATACATGTCAAGCAGAGTGCCTCTTTGGACCTCTTCAAGAGGAACATTGACGATTGGATGGGAGAAAGGAAATTCACTCCAGGGATCACGTCAGTCACCCTGCTAGACAGGGGTCCAGGAAAGTAAATAATGTGGGAAGAAATAGCCAGGGAATTGTTATGGCTAGGCTTGTATAGGCCCTAGGGCTGATAGCCTAGTACCAACTTATGAAGCTATGAACCTATGAACAGTCACCACCCCCTAACTCAAAAGAAGAGTATTATTAAAGGACAAGCCATCAGAGTAGCAAGGATGACATCCTTACATCAAGATGTTATAAGTGAATTTGAATTCCTTAAAAGTATGTTTTTGGAAAGGGGCTACCCTGGGGGCTTGGTGGACAATACTTTAAAAGAAGTGTTAGATCAGTGGGGGAAAAATATACACCCCTTCTTGGTACGGGTTTGGATAAAAAAGAAAACCAAGTAAAAAAATATGATGGAAAAAGTGGGAAAGCAGACAACATGAAGTTTGAACAAGCTTGTATTGTACAATATAGCCCTTTATGCCAACAGCTAAAACAAGTAATACAGACAAATTGGAGTATTTTTAAAGTAGATCATGAGGTATACAAAGTGGTAGGAGATAGACCTTTTTTTACTACCAAGATTGGACCTAACATAAAAAGAATTTTGGAGGGGGTATATAATGTACCTATTGACAATAAAAACAAAAAAGTAGCAGAAAAAGGCACTAGACCTTGTGGTAGATGCAAATATTGTTGTTATATATTCCAAGACTCAGTGATTTGTCTGGAAAACACAATGAAAAGTGTTATCTACCTTAGGGAAGGCAACTGTTGTTCAAGCAGACTAGTATATATAGCCAGGTGTAATACCTGTAATTCGTTCTATATTGGAAAAACTGAAAGAACATTAAAAACTAGAATGTACGAACATATGTACGATATTAAAAATAAGAAAGAAACTAATGCTTTGTACAAGCATAGCATTAATTGTGAACACTATACAGGTTATAAATTTGCAATACTTGATTATATAAAACAGGAGGCTAGAGGAGGGGACTGGCAGAATTTATTATACAAGAAGGAGCTGATGTGGCAACTGAGGTTGGCTGCAAATCTTTCCCCTGGCTTAAATGGTTATTTGAATATTCACCCTATTTTAAAAGAAAAAGCAGAAACTGTATAAAAATATATACAATATTTTAATGTTGTATTACTTTGATTTCAAATGTTGCTTTGATGTTGGGAGAAACTTTTTATAAACTGTATTGTTATATCGTTTTTTATAACAAGTCTTTCTTTAAGAATGGCTTTGCTTTAATTAGTTTATTGATCTTGTGACTTTTATTCACCAATCATTAGATTTTTTATGATATTTAAAATGTACTGTGTGATTTTTTACCGGTTTCTGATGAAGTCAAGGTTTCATTGACGAAAGCGCTTAACTTTTCATACTTTTTGGTGATAATAAAGGAGTAAGTGGACTCGCAACATTGGTGCTATTTTTTTGTTTTATTGTTATTGGAGCACTTATTTACCACCATTTATTTTGGTGTACATACTTTATTTATTCAGTTAACATAGTAACAGTATACCTACTAGCACTACACAATGTACTCCTTCTTAGTTATTTGCACAATATACTGCAAAATAGATTTTTACTTACCAGCCTGTTGGGGCAGCCTTAGGAGTACGTCGGCATGGGCTTTGATGTTATTAGTCCTCTCTGCTGCAGCTGTAGGGGAGAAAAACAAACATAATCCATACATGTTTATCACATACTCAGTCTAAAATTTGGTTCACCTATTTATGTGATACTTATAAACTGTTGGAGCACGATTGGTCCTGGCATCTTGGATCCACTAGTCCAAGAGCACCCCCTTCCTCTGCTTTAGGTCATCATAGGGGTGCTCGACCTGCTCACCAGTTCGGGGGATGCTAGTAGCACTGGAGAGATCATGGGCAAGATGGTCCCAGGCCTCCGCTTTATATTTTGATCCCTGGTACTGGCCTTGCAGCAGGCTCTCATCATGGTTACTTACAAGGAGTTCAGCCATGACTCTAGACTCCACGATGCCCCAGCACTGTGCCCTAAAGCATGAACCCTCACCTACACCAGGCATGGTTCCTGCACAGGTTGAACTATAACAGGTACTAGCTGTAATCCCACCTGTGTGGTTTAAATAAGGCCATATTCCCATCTTTTGCCGTCATTGGTCGATTTTGGAAATGTTGTGCACAACGTAGTGGTGCACAAACCCGCTAAGCAAATTTTAGCAATGCTTAAAGGGGAAATTGTTGAGCACTGCTTAACAGTGGGGAAATCTGTTTAGCTGAGCTGACAGTTGCTTAGCATCACGTGTAAGCATTGCTTAAACCAGCTAATAATAGCTGAGCACTGCTAATCATTACTCACTTTTAATTTTTAGATATATTAGAATAATGATGTCATTCAGTAAGTGTATATGATTATTTTACATGATGCCCCTCTATGTGTTTTCATTCTATTACCAAGGAGTGTGACTATACTGTATGGGACACTTGTGTATACATGGGTAGTTTCACATGCTATATTCACTCACACTTCCATTTTAGACCATCTACACTACCTTGGTTGACAAATATCACTTACTGCATTATTTACAAAAAAAATAATAATTTTAACACTGCTTTCCTATGTAAAAATAAAGTGCCTATTGTGGTACTCAAACCATGAATGTCAGCTTACAAAGCAAGGACTATAGCCACTATGCTATCCCAGTATTAGGGTGTTAGCTGTATATTTTTATCTCCTCTGGGGTGTTTAAGCAATGCTGGGCAGAGGGTCATAATGCACACACCCACTCAGTTATGCTTAAACATCCCTTAGTATGGAAAAAAATATATTTTAATTATTTATGGCCTTGTACAGCTTTGTTACTCTAGAAGGTTGACGGGTATGTGAGGCAGGCATCTGGGCATTGTGCAGACACCTGTACATTTGATGGCTTTGCCCATACAGCACTTTCAGATGGCAGACATTTCTGTTTCGGTCTTCATATCCTGCAGGAGGTCCGTGCTACTGCAAACCTTTTATTCTATCAGCTTTCAGGTTTGTCAGTGCCATATTTAAAACATTTCCCTATTTTTGTGGCTTTGTCCCCCCATTATTTATGGCTTTTTATTGATTTATTGCTCTAGGAGCGTGACATGTATGTGAAACAGGCATTTGGGCATTCTGCAGACACCTGTACAGTTAACAGCTATGGCCATAATGCACTTTAACAATGCAGGGGGGTGTGACAGAACCTGTCACACACACACTTCATTTCCTTACTGATCTACTAGCTATTTCAGTGTCTGCAGACATAGCTATTTTATTGCAAAGTGCCGTATGGCACTTTTACAATGCAGGGGGTGTGTGTCAGAACCTGTCACACAACCCCTGCATTGTTTCTTGCTCCCCTAGCTATTTCAGTGTCTGCGGACACTGAAATACTCATTTTAATTTCATTTCAGTATCCACTATCACTGAAATACTTTTAAAAGTGCTGTATGGCCCTTTCTGAGTGCAGGGGGTGTGTTCAATGTCTGTGCACTACTTAAACACGCCCCCTGCACTTGTTCACTGTTCATGTCCATTTAGCCTTAACCGCAGAGTGCCTTCATGAGTATGGCAGGCACACTGCTGTTAATGCTAATGCTATACGGACATGAACCGCTCCATGCAGGAATTGCACTATTCCTGCATGGAGTTTATTGAATCCCGGGGAGTAAATATTACTTTTATAATGTTATATAATCAGTTTACAATATTTCAGTAACCATTCATGTTTAACACATATTACCTGCAGCATTTTATTCATCCATATGTGGGCTTTCACATGAGGCTAAGCAGTTCTGTCTGTTTCATTTGACTGTTTAGATATTTAAGGAAATATTAAAATTATTACAATACAAATGCATAGCAAACAAATAATATTCAATATCTCTTCTGCTGTACTATACATAAGTCAATTAAAAAAACAATTGTATTTACTGTCATTTAAGCTTTAATATAACATTTTCTAATAGCGTGTATGCTGCATGACTTTGAAATTATTAATGTAAATATGAGCAGGCACTATTGGATGCCTGGAGGCATCAGTAGGATTTAACTAGAGAAACATCTAGAGGCATCACTAGGCTTTAATGAGTTGAAAAAGGCATGTTCCCTGAACTGACAATCCCTTCTCTGCCTGTATAGAAATAAATGTGCCTGCAGCTTTTACCTCAGTCTAGTTACACATTTGCTGCTCTCCCCTGCAAATGCCTGTGACTTCAGATTTACTCTATTAAGTGATTCATAGAATCACTTAGCTGTGTGAATTACCACCAAAAAAAAATTATACCATCAAAAGATGGCGGTCATACATTGACTTCAATAGAAGAAACTGTGGTTCAGGTAAGTTTAGCAGAGACATGAAGTGGAAGGGGTCTAAGGGCACTTATCTGTGTAGAAGTATTTGTGCATGTCTGTTAAGGCATGGATGTATGCGTGACTGTGTGCATCTGCCTTAGTGGTTCCAGTAGGGGTAGTGGGGGTTAGGTAGAAAATTGTGTGTGTGTGTGTGTGTGTGTGTGTGTGTGTGTGTGGGTGTGGGTGTGTGTGTGTGGGTGTGTGTGGGTGTGTTTGGGTGTGTGTGTGTGTGTGTGTGTGTGTGTGTGTGTGTGTGTGTGTGTGTGTGTGTGTGTGTGTGTGTGTGTGTGAGATTTGATATCAGATGTTGTTGGTGAATTGGTGATTATGTCCATTAATCCAATCAAGTTTACTTGATGTTTAGTGGATAAGTGGGCTTGGAGTGTGAATATCTGGGAGTGTGTGTGTGTGTGTGTGTGTGTGTGTGTGTGTGTGTGTGTGCCTGTGTGTGCCTGTGTGTGCCTGTGTGTGCGTGTGTGTGTGTGTGTGTGTGTGTGTGTGTGTGTGCGCGCATGTGTGTGAGAGTGTGTTTATGAAGGTCTGCGTGACTGTGTATGCTTGTGTTTAAACAAAAATAATAAACCGAGCAGAATCACCACAGCTTTAGGACCAAAATACTTTAATGTAAAAAATGAGTAAGCACTTTCATTTTTTACATTAAAGTATTTTTGTCCTAAAGCCATGGTGATTCTGCTTGGTTTATTATTTTTGTTTACTTGATTTTGTACCTTTGACAGAATCTTTATCCAGGAACCATTTTTTATTTTATCATTATGTCTGTGTTTATGTTTAATAAAGCCTGCATGTCTGTTTGTGGTTGTATATAAAAGGGTGCCTATGCTGATACAATGCATAGGCCCACCAGTGTAAACTCTACTACCATTGCAGGTCTGACAGTGTTTATGGTAAAAAAGTGTGATTCAGAGACATGCTAATGAGCCAGTAATGATTTTTTCCTCATTGTGGCCATGGTTGTTTCTGAGTTATACTTCTTGCTCATTGCATTAATTAACCTAATTGAGGTAAACAGTTTATGAGAGTAGTGGGATTCTTTCTGAATCCCAACAATCATTCTGCAGGAACTCTTTAATGGCAATTAGAGAATGGGCATCAATACCCTGACTGGAGAACAAGCATTCTCCAGCAGGGTATCAATGTACAAGTAATACCCGGTGAAAAAAAGAGTCCCCCACTTCACTGCAGCTTATCAAGCTGCTGTGGAACTTGGACTGAGGAAACAGTATAGCTGCCATTATTTGACACTCACTAAGCAGCATTTTTGCTGTTTAGTGAGTGCAAAATATAGAAAAGAAGACAACAACAAAAAAGGTGCATATGTGTGTGTGTGTGTGTGTGTGTGTGTGTGTGTGTGTGTGTGTGTGTGTGTGTGTGTGTGTGTCTATGTCTGTGTGTGAGTGTATGCGTGCATGTCAGTGAGAGTGAGCAAGCCATTATTTTACACTCACTAAGCAGCACTTCTGCTGTTTAGCAAGCGTAAAATAAAAAAAAATAAAATACAGTGTGTGAGAATGTATGCGAGTAAGAGAGAGAAACAGAGAGAGAGAGAGAGATAGAAAGAGAGAGATCGAGCGAAACAGAAGTCTATGTTTCTGTCTGCATGTGTGCGTAGATGCATGGATGAAAGCAGAAAGACTGTGTGTGTGTGTGTTTGTGTGTGTGTGTGTGTGTGTGTGTGTGTGTGTGTGTGTGTGTGTGTGTGTGTGTGTGTGTGTCTGTGTGTGTGTGTGTGTGTGTGTGTGAGAGAGAGAGAGAGAAAGTGAGAAAGCAAGAGTGATATGTGAGTGCATGTATGTAAGCAGAGGAGACTGTCTATAAGAGAGATCGAGAGAGAGTGAGACTGAATGTTTACATGAAAGCAGTCGAGACTGTGAGAAAGTGAAAAGGAAGGTATGACAGATCTTGTGTGAGTGACTGTATGAAAGCAGAGGAGACTGTGTGTGTGTGTGTGTGTGTGTGTGTGTGTGTGTGTGTGTGTGTGTGTGTGTGTGTGTGTGTGTGTGTGTGTGTGTGTGTGTGTGTGTGTGTGTGTGTGTGTGTGTGTGTGTGTGTGTGTGTGTGTGTGTATGGGAGAGAGAATGGGCTGTATGTAAAATCATTGCATTTCACTTGCTTATTTTTTTATGGACTATATTATTTTTTATAAATATTTGATGTAAAATGCTTCCTCCGACGCCATTAATATATACTACAACAACTTTAATACAGTAGACAGAGGAACTATTTTACATTAAAAATATATAAAAAAATAGTACTTAAAAAAATAAATAAGCAAGTAAAACACAATAATTTTACAGACAGCCCATTGTCTGAATGCAATAATGCCCTTCAGGGTGTGTGTTAATGTGTTATTAACACCCTTCCAGGGGTGTAGAGGCCCTCTGCCATATACACCCTGTCAGGCATTATTGCCTGTATAATGTATATATTGTATTATTTCAAGTGGATGAGATCTTTTACATAAAGATACACGTAATTTAAGATTACATAAAATTATTCAACCAAAATGTATCATTATACAGGAAGCCAAAAAAGAAAGATATATATAACTTAAGATTACATAAAATTATGCTTCCAAAACATATCATTACAATCAGAGAAAAAGAAGGATTCTGTTTCCCTTTTATCTGGCAAATTTGATGCTTGTGATAGCAGAACGGATGCTTCATAAAGTAAACATAAAACTTGTTTTTTTCTTTTTTTAGGATAATGTACACAGACAACCCTCTCCTCTTACCTCCCAACACTCAGACTTGTGAGAGATGCACTTATATCACCAAAATGGAAGCTATGCACTCTCCAGCCAAGACCAGACTAGATGGTCAAGAGAAGAAGGTCAACACCTGCAAAACACCACATGGAACAACTAGCCCTCCAGAATATTCACTATAACAGCTCTCACATAAAAACACAAACCACACACCCACCTTCACAGAGGCTCTCAATAGAAATTTACCCAAACAGCAGAGACCTCCAAGACAGAAACCACCATAACACAGCACAAACCACAGGACACATAGCTCACCTCCACAGTGTGCCCCTAAACCTAAGCCGTTAAGGCTAAACACCTTGCCCAATACACTAATCATAAGTGACTCAATAGTGAGGCACACAGATGGACCACTCACTAGGTTGAATAAGTAGAGGGTAACAGTCAGCTATCAGGTGCCAGCCAGAATCTGATACATAACACATGCACTCAGGTCACTCCACAACAAGTACAAGTATGACTCTGTCATTGTCCATGTGGGTGTGAATGACCTGAGATGCACCTCCCTGGACTACATGAAAAGAGACATGGTGGAGCTCTCAGATTATGTGGCCCAGGCAGGTATGAAACTAGCCCTGAGCAGTATCCTACCATCACTCAGAATGATACCACAGTGCAAACAAAAAATGATTGACTTCAACAATTGGACAAGTTTCTGGTGTCATTCTAAGGGGATCCAGTATCTGTCTGCTTGGGATGACATGACTGACAGACCTCAATGCTTTGCCAGAGATGGCCTGCATCTGTCATCCTTGGGTTTCCGGACACTGGCTAAGGCTCTTGCCACCCCTATAGTGCCTTTTTAGGCCATGTTCCAAAGACCAAATTACCACCATAACAGCTATAAATAAATGCAATCTGAGGGTCATGCTGCTCAACGCTAGAAGCCTAGATCTCAAGATGCACTCAGTTGAAGCACTCCTCAAATTGGAGAACATCGACATTTGTGCTGTAACAGAGACCTGGTTTAAAGCAGCAGAAAGCACTCCTGCACTACCAGGCTATAACACATTCCACACCTTTCAGCCCTGAAACATATACCGAAGCTCCAAAAGCAGTGATGTCTCCATATTCATAAAGGATATGTACACTTCCAGACTAGTAGCCCAGCATAATACATCTGAGATACTTCAGGTACAATTAACATTAGGTAAGACGGTGATCCAGGTCATAGCCTGCAACAGGTCCCCAACCATGTCCCTAGACTCCCACTCCACATTCTTAAGCACCCTGGACTCTATCAAGGTCCAACAGAACACTCTCTTAATAGGAGACTTCAACTACCTCTCCATCAACTGGGAAAATTACTCAACCACCAATACACTGGATCAACGTTTCCTGGAATTCATCAGTTCCAATGCCCTGGACCAGCTCATTCTGACCCCAACTAGAGAAAGCAACATCCTTGACCTGGTTATTACTAACATGGGCAACAGTTGCTCTACACCAATAGTCAATCTCTCCCTGGTCAGATCCAACCATAAACTAATCACCATGGAAATCCACATCTCACCCACACTCCCCGCAAAGGTAACCACCTTGAAAAACTTCTCCAAAGCTGACTTTGGGCTCCTAAAAACAGAGGTGGCTAACTTCACAGCACCCATGCCAATGGAAAATATCTGGATGACTGCCGAATCATACGTCAATGAACTGTACGAGCATGTACATAAATGCATGGAACTAGCCATACCCAACAGAACCAAGACACTCTCCAGGAAGCCAATCTGGTGATCCCATGTCATTAATAAACTCTACAACAGAAGTAAGAAACTGTTGCAGAAAAAGGTGAAGTCCCAAGACAGGAAAAACTCCCTTATTAGTCCCAACAAAAAGTTGAGATCCCTCATCAAATCGTCTAAAGCCAGATATGAAGGCAGAATTGCAGCAGACACTAAAAACAATCACAAAGCCTTCTATAGCTATATCAAGAACTTCCATGGCAATACCCAGATTTGCTCTGAGTTGTTGCACAATGGGACCTACCATACTGAGCCAGCATATATTGCCAACATACTGGCCAACAGATTCAGTGCCAGCTTTACCCCTCTCTCACCCCCAAATGACTAATCCCAATACCGGAAGAATGCCAGGCACCCAGCATTACTGCAGCACATGTTAAAGCTGCATTGTCCAAGGCCAAGAATACAGCTTCCATGGGACCTAATAATATCCCTGGCTGTATTCTACATGAACTACAAAGCAAACTGGCACCACATCTGTGTGCCTTGTTCAGTCACAGCCTCACCTCAGGCTTTGTCCCTACCGAATGGCACACTGCTACAGTCATCCCTCTCCATAAAGGAGGAGTGACTACAGACCCTGGGACTTATCACTCTGTTAGCCTAATGAGTCTGATATGTAAAGCTATAGAGCACATCATCATGGACCTGATTAACAAAGATATAGGAAATCTCCAAACTCTACACCCCACGCAATTTGGCTTTATGAAAGGGAGATCATGCCTGCTCAACCTGGTTGACTTCTTTGAATCAGTCACCAGGGCTGTGGATGAAGGTGAGGCAGTGCATGCAGCCTACCTTGATCTGGCCAATGCCTTTGATACCATTCCTCAGTCAGGACTTATTGATAAACTCACCAAACTAGGCATCAACCCCTATATCACTAGGTGGGTTGCAAATTGGCTCACAGATAGAACACAAAGTGTGAAAGTAGCAGACTCCAAGTCAGACTGCCTTTCAGTCACGAGTGAAGTCCCACAGGGATTGGTTCTGGGTCCTCTCCTGTTTGGCATCTACTTCTCAGAAGTCCAGGCCAACACAAAGGGACTCTGGCTGACCAAGTTTGCAGACAATTGCAAGCTAGGAGCCATTATCCTCTTTGTTAACAACTCAGTTCCCACTAATTACCACATCGATGGGAGCCCACTGAACACTGAAGGTGTTATAAGAGATCTGGGGATGCAGTTTGACAGCAACCTCTCCTTCGACCACCACATTTCCACTGTGGTCAGAAAGTCCTTCTATGTAGCACATCTCATTACCAAGGGTTTTGCACCCTGGAAGAAAGAGGTCATCACCTCTCTCTACTCTCCCCTCATTAGACCAATCATAGAGTATAATGCCCCACTTGGCATGTGCCTCACTAGACACCTGCAACAACTGGAGAGGCCACAGAAGTACCTCACAAAGAGGATTCTGGGCATTTAACACATACCCTACATGGACAGACTCAAAATACTCCAACTATTCTCTGTCTAATATCGCCTACTTAGAGGCAATCTATGGTTGACTTACAAAGCCATGTCTGACCCAGCTCTGTTAGAAATGCTACATCTAAAGAAATCTCAATCCCTCTGCACCACATGCTCCACAGACCTCAACCTTATTACCACAATCAACAGAACATGCTGGAGAGACAGGTTCCTCACCCAGAGACTGCCCATTCTCTGGAATACATTTCCCATACATGTCAAACAGAGCACCTTGCTGGCCCTCTTCAAGGGAAATCTTCATGAGTGAATGGGTAATAGAAAGTTCACCCAGGGGATCACTCCAATGGCTCTACTTGATAGAGGCACTGGGAACTAACGTCGGGCGGCATGATGCCAGGGCACTTCTATGGGTTAGGCTTGTAAAGGCTCCAGGGCCATTAGCCTAGTACACACCTATGAACCTATGAACCTAACAAGCAAGTTTCTGAAAATAGTTATAAAAGTAGACTATCTGTCATACAAGCTTTTCTCTTATTAGATAATAATAAGTCTATCAAAGTGTACACAGAAAAAAGGGATACAAATGTGAAATTAAAGAAACATATTGATTTATTATGTTAATACCATATATATATATATATATATATATATATATATATATATATATAGATATACAGAGCAACTGGTGAACGGCGTCTTGTCAGTTCATGGTATATGAAGCATTCTTTTTAATCAAGAAACCTGCCTTATTCAACCTTGCAGGGGTACCATGCAGATGACTAATTATGTGACATGGCTCAAAGCTAATTATGAATTAAAATGGGGCATTTAGCATGTCCACTATTTGACATTGAAGAAATTAGAAGAAGACACAGTGCTGGTAAAGAAAGAGATGCTTCAAGAATGCGTCTTCATAAATCTCGAGCACCACGTATACAACTTCTCAATGCTACAAGAATTATTACAAGCTACAATACACAAAGTCCTTATTAAGTTTTATTTATTGAAGTGGGGAGGAAATTGAAATTCAAAGGTCTCCATCTTACAGACACAAGATACAGGGTTTGATTCTGAGCTCAGGGCACTTAGTCTAGTATTTCCCCTATGAGTCCAAAAGGGGAAAAAGCATGCAGAGAAACATACAGAAGGATACAAGGAAAGAAAGTTTGGGATGGAGAGGAAATGTACAGTTATTTGGGACAAGTGCTCAATGTAGATGGTAAAGATATATAAGAAGGTAAGGGATAGAAATAGGGTATAAGTATGGAAAAAGGGTACATGAGCAAAAATAAAACAGGCAAAAAGTAACAAGGGAGGTGTTGGCACAAAGGGGGGGAGGTTGACAATATACAGGCACACATATGGACAGAATAAGGGCAAGTGGTGATAGTGGAGGATTGAACTAAAACAGGGGAGGGAGGTGAAACACTAGGAAAGAAAACACTAGGATAGAGGATAAGATAGGTTCTTGTCTCCTGATCATGCTGCTTTAGGTGGGACCCAGGCAGGGGTCAGTAATCACCATGCCTGCTTTTTTTGTTAGTCCTGCATAGCAAGCAGTGTCAGCCAGCAGTGAAACTCTGACAGTCACATAAGGAAGGTCTCCAAGTGTCCAGTGTGGCTGTCAAACTGCCAGTCCAAAAACTCAGCCATCACTTCCTCCAGCTCCTGCTGAGTAACCAGATGTGACCCACTGGTGGTGTCCTCACTGTGAGCAACAATACATCTCTCTGGTGATCGACCACCAGAGGCCACTGAGGACTCCTCCAAATTGCCCCTCTCCTACTGCACAGCCTGTTTCACCTCACTGTGAGGCAGACCTGGAGAAAGAAGGTGAGCTGGCAAGAAAATGCTTGGCATAATGACAGAGCAGTAAATTCTTCTACACCACAGACAAAGATCTGTATGGCACTGCATATACTAGTTGACATAAATTGAGAGAAACAAAAACAACAGACATCATATACAAATATAAAAGAACAGAGAACAAGAAAGAGAAATAAAAACAAGCATTACTCTCCTTACTTCATCTGATTTTCAGCATTACTGCTATGTACAATACCTACAGGTGGAGAAACAAATGTTAGCCATGCCATTATGCCAAAAGCCTTAATGCAGTCTAGGTCTAAAATGACATTTTTTCCCATAAGACAATGTGTGCAGAAGGGTGCAGTAGTGTTGTACCAGATGGTTCTGGTGGTGGGGTTGTGGCACTAATATCAGGATAATGTTGCTGGCCATAGCAGGCCATGGAAAGGGGGGTGTGCATGTGCAAATGTGGGTATGTCATGTGGGAGAGGGACAAAGACATGCATGTGGAAGTGGACATAGACAGTGTTGCTAACTATGCAGGCAAGCATACTATGCCAGTGTGCTATACCAAAGGCAGAGAAGATAACGTCAGTAACACAGCCAGCTGATAGCATATGGTGGACAATCACTGGAATGCAAGCTAATATGTAGTATGGGATGGAGTTGCCATGTATGTCATTTGGAAGTGGTAAATGCATGGGCATTCACTGGACCAGTAATAGGCAATTTGATGAGATGCTTACTCTGCAATAGGACTTTGTGCTCTGTAGAAATACCCACAGCATTGAAAATCAATGATGTCTATATTTGTATCTAGTGGCAGTGTGTATTTAGTATGAGTATGTTTTACTGGGTATATGTTAGCAAACATGGAATGCATGGATACCCTGAATGTCATGTGTGTAGGTAGGTTATTATGCTAGCATATATAACGAGGTGGTGGCAAGCAGCGAGTAATATTTTCAAATAAGGGTGGTACATTTACCTATATACAGTTATTGCAGTGGGTAATGCAATATTGCTTTCATATACAGAACTTACTTAATTAATGACACTAATCATACTTACCCCAGCATCTGGAAAGATACTCCATCCTCTCTGATGCAATACTTGGTTCTCTTTCATCTGCTCTGTAGCTGAAACACTGTAACAAACAATACAGGTATCATGAATTAAGTGTCTTGCAAGGACTCTTTTAACTATATGGAAATCATCAGTGCAATGACATGTCCTGCATTCTTACTGTACATCGCAAGAGGGATACCATTCATTTGCTTGAGTTTTCAGAAACTCTAAATTCATATCAGCTAGACAATAGGATCGGATTTCTGAAAACTTATGCTTTTGAATGGAAATCTCGGTACAGTGATGATTGGGAAACTTACAGTTTTCTTCATTGTTGTCTGATCTCAAAGTTGGTATATACAATTAGCAGGGGGTGTGGGGTGCAGTGAGGCTTCCCCCTGCATATCTGCAAAACTGCAAAAAAAAAAAAAAGATATACTTTTTTTTTTTTTTTTTGTAATGTTCAAGTTTTCAGAAATCTGATCATATCATCTTGCTGATATAAATTTTGAGTTTCTGAAAACTCAGTGAACTGACATAGATCCCCCAAGAGTACTTTCTCTGGCCTCTTTCTCCCATTTGTGTCATGTCACCACATTGTTTCCTGTCCTGCTCACCACAGTGGTAGCTGTCAGTACTGTAGTCATTGGCATGAAAAAGTTGTGCCAGACATTAATTTTTTACTGAGGACCCTCATAGGAATCCCTAAGCAGAAATTCCCAGTGGCTTATGTATATTAGATACAGTAAACATTTTCTGTCTTTAGGGCACCACCTTGAACCATGACCATGCATACAGAAGCCATATCCATGTATCAGGTCATAGTCAAGTCAGAGTCAAGACAATGTCAGTAGAAAAATGTTAGCTGCAGCAAGTGAGTCAGTTGAGAGTCTAGAGAAATATGGTAGCTCCCTCATGTCCATGCTGCTGTTGCTAACTTGTGATGTACAACAATGGGTACTCAGTTTGAGTGGCATGTTGCTGTGCAATGAGAGCACAATGCAGATATATATGGCATGACAGCATGGTGCTAGTGTGGGATTAGTGACATGACTAGAGTGTGAGTTGCACGATACCTGTATATGTGTCCATTTCTGCACATTAATTGGTCTAGAGGCCATAATACCACAAAGGTTTTCCTACACATCCCCACTTTAGTCATTGACTTGACCATGTATGTGCACTACACTTTGCAGGTAGTCATGTGAGTGTACAATGTTGAATGGGCCTCGAAGCATGGCCTTGGTTAGGGGTATAATGAGATAAAAGTAAGTTCCAGAAGCATTTGGTCTGTTTATTTGCATAATGACCAAACTAGCAGCATTGAAACTGCATGAAAAAAAAAGATTTGGCTATTAGATGACTTATCACACTGCAGAACTTTGCTACAGAGCAAACTGTATGCTGACTGTAGAGGCCTCAGAAGCTGAATTTCTATCAGTTGCATAACATTTCACATGGGGAGTGGTGCCTGGACATTATATTTTGTGTTTGTACATTTGCTGATGATATATGCGGTTTGCTGAACTACCTGAAACTGTGCTGGGGTGAAGGCTGAGTTACTTTTTGCAGTTAACAGGAAGTTAATTCCATCTGCAGTAATATAAAAAGGATCAGAAGAGTCTGACATAGTATGACGCTTACAGGTGAGGATATGTACTTCCACAGAGGGAAGTCTGATAAGTATTAAAGTATCTTGGACACATAGGTCTTGGTTTAGACTGAGGACTCCATGTGTCCCAGTCACCAATGATATTCATGCCATGTGAAGTGTTCTGTTTCTGTGTAAGTAATATATGCTGACCTATATGCTGTGGTGTCCTGCAAGGGAGGGTTACAGTGCCCAGTGGACATTACTCTTTAAAGGCCTTTGAGTTCTGCAGGTTTTTCTGCTTAGGGGATAGTTACACATTAGCTATACTTTTTTTTCCAATGTAGGGATGGGCAGACTTGTAACCTCCATCTGCAAGGGGCATCATTGCTGTAGACTCTGTTGTCCACAGCTTTCCATTGTGCGACCACACCAGTGATGTTTCCTGTCTTGATGAACTGTCACTGTGGGGAAGATTATGTTTGTCTTTGGGGGTGGAGGGGGAAAGCAGGCATTAATTACCACTGACTGAGCCTTCTGGAGTAGTAATTTTATACAAAAGCTTACAGCAAACATAATCTGCTTGTCTGCTTCAGAAGCACCGCAGGAGAGAATGATAAGGCCTCTGTAGTACTTATGGAGCTTCTATTAACTACTTCTGGACAATGGTGCTGTATTTCTGGATTGGGATACTGGGTGGGCCCCCCCCCCACACACACACGCACACACCCACACACACCCACACACACACACACACACACACCCACACCCACACACACACACACACACACACACACACACACACACACACACACACACACACACACACACGCACACGCGCACACAGACACACTGACACATACACACGCACACACGCATGCACACACACAGACACAAACATGCACACACGCACACACACACACACACACACACACACACACACACACACACACACACGCACACACATGCGCAGGAAGTCTTATAATGATAATACTATGGGAATGCAATGACATCTTCAAGCATGTCCTGGCATTTGCCTCAGCTTACTATTCAGCTGCACACTCATTAATCCCAAAGGTCACATGACTGTTGATTATGCTTTGATATGTACAGACCTTAGCTGACATTCACAGCAGATGCCAATGTAAGGGTGTTTGTCACAAAATGGCAGGGAATTGCACTGCTGGGCCTTTAATACTTCCATATTTCAGGGGACAGATGAGGTGCATTTATCAGCAATTGTATCCATCCATAGTTTAGGTAGAGGTAGTGTACCTTCCAATGATCCGAGTGAATCTATAACCATAACTCAGCATTTGTGCATGGCTGTTATACAGGTACAGGCAGAGACCACTACAGCCATAGCAGAGCTCATTGGAGTTTATGTGGTCTGCTGTTGTGGGCCATAGACTAAAAAATACATGACATCCTCCAGATATCCCTGTGTTTCTGCATGACTTCCTTTGCATGGTAGTAGGGCCTCCTGCTATTTGTCAAAGCAACACTTAAAACGATAGCATATTGACTGCTTCTGCACATATGGTAACCATACAGGTGACTTGTGCAACACTGTGAGTGAAACATTACACAGGCCATGTGTATCACCAACTTACACATATATTTCTTTGATATTACAGGTAGTCATGTCTGACATCAACAGACACTGGAAGGAGAAATTCTCCCAGAGAAGGAATGAAATTCTGCTGCAGGTCTCCATGAGCATGGTCAATGGATGCTCTAGAGTGTGAGATCAGACAGGGTATTTTGGGGGTCATGTCTGGTAGGACCTTTTAGAACAAATTGATGCAGTCAGTGCCATCAAAGCAGGTTCAGAAAATGTCACCAACGTGATTGCACATGCTTTCAGAAAAGAAACATGCCTGGCACAGAAATGGGGTCATGTTGTGGTCTGTTGACAGATTCACTGAGTTATCCTCAGGACTTGGAAACAGAATGGTTCTGAAAACCTTGCATATTAGCTGATGATGCCCTAGGTGGATATATGGTAACATGTGGGGCTATCTGTACTACTCATCTGCCTCAGGGCTGTTCAACTTACAAGCATGGCTTCTTTGTTGTTACAAGCACATTGAGAACTCAGGTACACCATCAGGCTGCTAAATCTATGTTACATTTCGATTTTTCATAGCAGCCTGTTATAGAGGTTACATGCTAATACATGGGTATGCTTATTCATTTTTTCCAGGTGCTGCATTGTCAAGTTTCGTCACTATGGATATAGGCATGCCTGATACAGGGAACTGCCTGAGATCTATTAAAACTGTGGTGAAACCCTGGTACACACTATTGTGATTTTGGCAGTTCATGGGTAATGTAATGACCATATTCCCTACCTTCCATGGACAAAGCTCCTGTGCCTATGCAACCACCCCTCAGTCCCAGGATGCCACAGTAGTACAAGATGGGGCTGACACATCTGTACAGGTTGTGCCCTCTTTTCCAGAACAGAATCATACTTGCTTGCCATCAACTTCACTGTGAATGAGGAAGGTGGCAGGTACTGGCATACTGGTGTCTGATAACACAATGGTTACTGCTTCCAGTGATCTGAGGGACTGTATAACCACAACTCAGTATTTTTGCAAGTCTGTTATACAGGTACAGGCAGAGACCACTACAGCCATAGTGGAGCTCAATGGATTTTATGTGGTGTGTGTTATGACATGTGGGAGGGCATGGCACATTTATGCAGCATTACAGAAAGCTGTCTCTTGCAGCTGTCCCTGTGCAGCCACCCATCATGGCCATCGCAGTTCTCATGGTTGGTCCACCTAAACATTTGTTGGAGAAGTCCATAATGTGCAGATGAGAACTCAGTCAAGGTCACATAACACCACAACCTCCACACTTCCACCCACTGTTAAGGGTACTGTAGGATGCCATGGCTGTAGATGTGAGCAAGGTGTTTGTTCTGAAATCACCCATAGCACATCATGCAATTTATGCTCATGGAGTACTTCACTTTCAGTACACTGTACACTGTGAATAATGTCTTTGACCTTTCCCCAAGAGGGAGCCTCCATGGATGCGGACATACACTGTCAGTGCCTTCTGTAGGTGCCCTAGACCTGTCCATTAGATCCCAGCACAGTTTTGTATCTTTGGCTACAATAGAAGCATCACCCCTTCATTTCCAGTCTTCTTGTCTCCCTACCCTACACCCACCAGTCCATGAGACTCACTTTTATACCATTAGCCTGCACATCCTCCTACACACACGCACACACACACACACACACACACACACACACACACACACACACACACACACACACACACACACACACACACACACACACACACTGCCGATTGCTCACACCTGTAACTATGGCCCTCCCAACCTGTGCATGTTGTGATGACTGTGACTTGTCCTCAGTACTCTGATACATTAGTTGTATGTGTCTGATGCAAAGTGTGGTCACTCCACACATGGTATAGCACAGTCAGGTCTCCGTAATGCATATGTAAATGGTACTGGTTTATGTTATGTTTAATCTGGTCCATAATTGTGAACCACGTGATGCCTCTCAGCTTGTGCCATGGCTTATGGTGACCACCTTCTGCCAGGTCCTCCATGGACTCCTCATCAGATACTTCATCTACTGCTGATTACAGGACTTCCACCTCCCATAGATCTGTTGCCTACAATATCTGTTTGTGTAACAACATGCTATGCAATAGTCCACACAATGTAAATGTTTAACTGCATGTTTCAAAGTTACACTGGAGGGCACCATTGCATTGGAGACATCTAGACTATGGATGGAGAGCCTTAAGCAGTCTGAATACATGTTGAATAATTATTTGGGTCTGTGACAAGACAGTGCTGTCTGCATCCTTTGCCTTGGTCGGTTGGATTCTTATTGATGTTGTTATCAGCCGTGTCTCCAGGGCATATCTAGCATCACCAATAAGAAGGCCTTGTGGAAAATCACCCCACACAAAACTCTAAGATGAATTACATGTAGAGAGAGCTGTGGGAATTATGAACACTGCCTGAGTAGCTTACTGGAAGATTGTATTTGCATTACAGACCATCCAATGGTTGATGAAAAGGAACTCCTTATAGCTGATATACCATTGTCCCTGTTCGCCAGGTGAGGCCTTGATGGAAATATGGATGTATTCAATGGCTCACAGTGCCTCGGATAAACAGGCTGTTTCATAAAAAAATGCTGCTTCTTTCCTCTGCTTTGTGATGTATGGGAAGCACATATGCTCTTTCACATGCCCTAACATCAATAAAAATTGGTGGAGTATCCTTGAGACAGGTGCTTGGAATAGACCCACTCTGTCCCTGCTGATCCCTAGAAGATTCCTGTAGTCAAGATTTTCAAAGCTATACATACCTTGGTGTCCACAGGGATGGGCACTCCACACATCTTATGAGTCTTTACATGAGGTTGGCACATCTCTATCAGCTCCTGTAGGGTGCTTATCTTCACATAGTAGTGATCCATAATTTTTGTGCCATTGAGGGCATGGTATTTTAGGAATGGACAGATGACTCAGTGGTGCTGTGAGTGATGGAATGCACCATCATGGCTACCAAATGTGAGCATGGATTTTTGCATACACTTATGTACTAAAGAGGCAACTACCCCATACATGTTTTTGTGGTCTTTCTCATGTCACTCCAGTGTTTTATTGAAATCAGTAATTCTAGTGGTAATGTCTTGTCATACAAAATTTGTATATTTCTGAATTATGCTGCTATTGTTTACCTTCATTTACATGCACCATTTCTGTCATTATAATAATGTTACTTAATTTCATGTCATTATACATCAATTTGCATAGTATGCTGACAGTGGTATTTCATGGCCTTCCACAATCATACTATTTGCAGCTCCGACTTGATCCTTTGTTGCACAAATTTGCCATCCAAAATGCCATAAATTATTTTGAATCCCAGGTATTATTTCCATGAACTTTTTGAAACATTATTGCACCATTAATCATCCAATAGATACAGTATTCTGTGAACATGGAGTGATGCAATAAGGAGCAATATTCATAGAAGTCAAATACTGAGCTAATTTTGTTCCACAGATGATGTTATGTGCAGGCTGTTAGAAAATCAACAACCAAACGTTCACAGAGTAGTTACACCCAAAAGCATATCCTTTGTCACTCTAATAATTCATCAGGCTGCTTCACACAAGAGATAGTGTTGCAGTATTACCCAACATTAATATTATAGTGTATGTCAGTACTACATCCACAGAACTTGACAATTCAGTATACATATTTAGTTTTATTGAATCATCTTCATCACTGAGAGCATCCTTTCATACTTCATTTTCACAAAACTATGCAGCTCACTCACAGCTGCAGATGGTGTGGCCAGCTGTTACAACTATGGGTGCTATTCATTATCTGCATTCAGGTAAACCTAATATAGAGTCACAAAAAAAACGGTACATGCTGCAGTAGCCTGGCAGATAGCCACAGCTTAAAATAATATCCTAGATTCATTACTTATGCAACAGCTACAATCACTATATTTAGAAATAGGGTCTATGTAACTTGAACTCACTGAAATTAAAGATATTTGCAAAAAGGCTGATCAGTTCAACAAAAGGCAACAATACATTTCTAAGTGAAAAGAAATGGCATCTTTCATGGATGCTGTAACTTTGAAGCAGAGAGCACCAACACAAGGCTGTAGAAATAAAACTTCAAGACTTCTAGACTAGGTCACAGAACAAAAATCTCAAAGCATAGGTGTTAACAGAACTTTGGAACACTTCTGATTGTTTAGTTCATAGTTTATATAACATCTTCATACAGCGTCTGAATGTTCTTAAGCTGCAGGTAGTTTCTTCAGTTTGACCAATACCAGTGCTGAAATGAATTGACTGTTTGCAGTTAAATTTCTTAAGTCTAAGGATGGGTCTCAGAGTTCATAAATATATATTACATAGGTGCTCAAATGCATTCTGTATTGTGTTTGAAATGTCACCTAAAAGTGCTATGATTCTTAGACACAAGTTGTCGCACTGACATGATGTAGAAAGGAATATCTTTTTATGAATGGTGTATGTAGTACTCAGCGGAATACTATGCTGACTGGTGCTAATTATGTCAGTGATTGCTATATTCAACTATATTGCACTAAAGAGCAGTGCATCACAGCGGGGAACTACTATCTTGTTTGGTATGACATGTTCTATACTCCACTACCATGCCTAAATGCGATCCATAAAGATTTCATTATAGGGTCATAGGTTGATAAGAGGTTACAAGGCTAATGGCCCTAGGGCTTTTACAAGTCTAGCCATGTTATACCTGTGCTCCCTAACTGACCTTAGTTAGATTAGGCATGACAACAGTTCTAAAGTCATTACCATAGTATGTGTGGTTCCTCAACAGCAGCAGTGTATGGGGAGGAGAACTCTGTTGACATGGTAACAGGGTTGCCAGGCTGTGTCATATGGAACTTTGTTACCAGTAGGATTTTCCTGTCATGTATAGTATTCAGCACTCAGCAATGATGTTGCTGCTAAGCTCTGCATGCTGAATGCTGTTTCAGCTGGGAAGGGTGTTTGGTGTGTTTAGAGGTTTTACACAAACTGCACGTATGATACGGTTTCTGGTCGTATATGCAAATGGAACCAACCTGTATACATTTAATTGAGTAATCCTTGAATTGTGTACAGTCCCTGGAAGTCATTAGCACGTGTATACAGAGAATGGACTACTAATGGGTAAAATTGAGGACAAGCGCTTATGTACCCCATTGTGTAACTATTTTTATGAATCTGTTTTAGTCTTAATATATCATCTACTCTTTTTGAATCCTTTTTGACTTTGGTGTACCATTCTGCTGCCTGATACCCCTACATCAAGGGGTATAATGCTCAAGAATCCCATTCCGAGGCAGTATTTTATTTTCTGATTTTTAAAAACAGAAGCCTTGTTTTAAATGAATGTCATATCTTGATTTTGGTACCTGCCTCGTGAAATCCTGAAATGCAGAACAGTATTTACTGCTTTACAATGTACATGGGAAACAGTAAGAACTCATTTATTTCTTTACAAAATTAAAAATCATTTGAAAAGGATTTTCACTGGTGTTTGAAATTGGGAAAAAGACACAAACATGATATGTCTGTTTTTATTTCTTAAAGTATGTATTGTGTTGTATTCATTGTCATATTTTTCAATATAGGTATATTTTTCATTCTCTATGTGAATTTTTCTTGGTTTCTGTTATGTTGTCTCAGTATATGAAATAACAAAGCATCTGGCTATAGTAGAATCTTTATTCCTTTGATGTTTTATTATGTACTTGAAAATACCTTACACTTTTACACTTAATATTATTTATTTACTTGTCTTTGTTGACTGGGAAAAGTCTGACTGGGTAAAAACCCATCTTCACAGAGGCTGGGGAGAAAAGTTCTACATTCAAATTACACATAAGGCACATTTATAATTCCAGGGTAAAAACATCTGTACATCAGCTTATTTACATGATTTTTAAATACTTCGTACATGAACATAGCATTTTAACACACACACAAAAAAAAAAAAAAAAAAAAAACAAGACAGAAATGAACATAAACTAACTGTGTAATTATTGAAGAGAAAAAAAAAAACACTTAATGCATTTATAGCATGATGGCTGTAGGAAAAAGTGCAAACTCTGGTGTTTTTGAAGTTAGCAATAATTTACAGATAGACCAATAGAATGTAGTTTAAAAATTGATGATACGAGAGATATGAAAGGAGAAATTATGGAAATGAGCAGGAAGATCAATAAACAGAGGAGTTAGTAGTTAGTGATTGGGTGTGAGAGAAGGAGGAGGAGTAAGAGTTTAGGAAATTAGTGCAGAATGAGGAAGAGCAATAAGTTACAAAAGATCAGGAAGCAAAGTGGCTGTAAGAGGTGGAGGAAAGTAGTCTGAGTAAAGCAGGAAGAACAGAGACATCTTTGGCATACGTGTTGTTTAAGCAACGTTTTGAAACTATTTAAGTTTTCTGTTTTATCTGAATGGGAATTTCATTCCAGAGTTTTAACACATAATGAGAGTAGAGAGAGTCTCCAGCAGTGTTGAATGTCTTTCTGATACATAGTAAAAAATTATAGCTAGAGCAAAGTTCTCTAGTGGATAAATAGTACAATAAAGTATTTTGTAATGGTGGGCATTTTTGTGGAGAGTACAATAGGTTGTAGGCAGTCATTAGTTGTGAGTACGTCAACTGGTTTGGGAGTTTGAGTCAGTTTAATTGTTTTAATGCAAGGCAGTGGTGTGTTTTATAAGGTTGGTTGGTAGCAAATTTAACTATTTTCTAGTAGCAAGAGGCTAGTTTAGTTATATACAGTGTTGATATTTGTAAGAATAGGAGAAGCATATAATAGGGAAGGAAGGAGGTATGTTCCTGCTAAGGTAGTATTTGGCTCTATAGAGGAAGTCAAGTTTTTGATGAGTTTTGTTGATGGAATGAAGTATGTGGTGATGAAATGTAAGGTTGTAATCTATTATGACTGAACAATTTAGCTTGATTCATGGTTTCTATTTTTGTGTTATTACTTTAGGTAATATGAAATGTGTGTTTCTGGTAAAGGTGCTGTTTTGGAATAAATAGTATAAGCTTGTTGTTTTTTTTACATTAAGCTGCAAGTTAGAATTTTGTAGCCATATTTCAATGTCAGTGAAAGATTTCTGAGTGATTTCTTGTAATTTTGTTATGGATACAGATGTGGATTGAATTGTCAGTGTATTTTATGACAGTAGCAAGTGTAGCAGTATGAAATTTATTTATGAAAATGCTAAATAGAAGGGGGCCAAGTACTGACTCTTGGAGAGCACCAAAAGAAATTGATTGAAATGGTGAAAGGCTTTGTTGCCATTTCATTGCCTGCTGATTATTGCATAAATAACTGTGGAACTAAGAGATGGAGGGGAAAGTGAGACCTAGAGTTACAAGTTCAGAAAGGAGTTTTTGGTGGGACACAGTGTCAAATGCTTTGGAAAGGTGAAGGAAAAGTGAAGAAACATGGTTGTCTTATTTCTGTATCGGTTTACTATGTTGATGAAGTTGAAGAGGGCAGTAGTAGTATTGTGGTTAGGCCTGAAACAATGCTGGGTGTTAGAGAGGAGGTTGTGTTTAGTTATATGTTTCATAACTTTAGAGTGAATGCATTTCTCAAGAATTTTAGAGAGGGATG
Source organism: Protopterus annectens (assembly GCF_019279795.1). Lineage (NCBI taxonomy): Eukaryota > Metazoa > Chordata > Ceratodontiformes > Protopteridae > Protopterus > Protopterus annectens. The sequence continues at coordinate 734,316,852 of NC_056728.1, forward strand.
AAAGGATAGCAATAGCTTATTAACTCTGCTGAAGTACCTCCTTTGTGAAGGGGTATAATAATGGATTTTTACAAAGATGGATGGGACATAGTTTTTGGTTATTGAGTGGTTGGTCAGAATGGAAACAGGGAAGGTTAGTACTTCTGCACCTATTTTGAGGAACTCAGTGAGAAGGTTATCAGCAACTGAGGTTGTTGCTTTTAATTTGACTAGTAATTTGTTATGACTGACATTGGCATGGGCTGAAAACTAAAAGTCAGCGCATTGCTTTTGAGAACAGATTGAAGCTGGAGGAGTGAAGAGAGGTGGTCACTGAGTGGCAATGGACTCTGTTGTTTGAAGTAGATGGACAGGGTGTAGTGGAATGGCCAGGGTGTCATAGTTTACTTAGAGACGACCAAAAAAGCTTGGGAATGTTTTTGTGCTTTTGTTGGCTATTACTGTAATGTCTTATATCTTGCCAAATTTAACAAGGATCTTGGTACAGTTTCTGAGATATCTAAAATGTTGGTAGGCATGCTGTGTTTTATTCTTATAACATTCTTTCCATGCTTTACCTCTTTGCAGTATTAGCTGTTTGGTCTCGTTTGTCAGCTCTGGTGCTGTGTTAGATTTGACCCTTCTTGTCCTAACTGGTGCTAAGTCATTTAGTATTTTTAGGAAGGCATAATTGAAGTGACTAACTGCTTCATCTAGGAGCATTACTCAATACTTTCTAGTTGTAGTGGGACAGGACTGTAATATGTGTCTGTCAAATATGGTTAAATTGTGTACTTATTTACAGATTATTTGTTTAGGTGAACCATGTTGTTACCTGATTACATAAGTTGGGAGGTAGTCACTTATAGTATCAGGTAGAAGCTATAAGTAGTTATATCAGTATCTAGCATTTCAGTGAGAGTGAATTATTTATGGTTATTAGCTGATTGGGGTTGCCTGGACTACGGCTTGGAGTAAGCACCTCATTGGTTATTTCAAGCTTTTTTTTTAAAGTTGTTTCAGGTTTCAACTTTGTTATTTAAGAAGTTAACTTGTGAGTGTTTCTGCCATTTCACACAGATAATCGGAGGAAGGGCTCTGAGCCAACTAATCTGTGATATATAACATTAAGTATCCTGTTTTTTTGCTTATTTGTACAAGTTATTTATAGCACTTCTATTGTCTGCATATACTTTTCTAACTAGTTTCACTGTGTGTGATGTATTAACTAGAAATTTTCTACACTTGTTAAGCGTCTGCTTGGGTTTGTTTGTTCTGATTTTTGTTTCCCACCCTTCCTCCCTCTTGGTGTCCTGTTTTTATACTTGGTGGCTTTACACTTGCCCGCCCCTACTGTAAATTTGATCTGGGACACTCCTCCCAGTCTAGTGTCATTACCTTATTCTACCTAATCCAGGGAGAACATCTGAGAAGGCCAAATCAGTTTGTTTCTGCTCCTCCTTTCCCTTTTCCACAAAAAAAAAATAAAAATTTTCTAAGCTTGTTTCCTGCCTTTCCTGTAAGTCGTCTAATACAGATACAGATTTGCTGTATCCAGGACCGTTTGTACGCTTCTGAGCCCCCAAGCCTTTCTGTGTTGGAGGGAAGCCTTCTAGCTTAATTTTGTTTCTTAGAACTAGCCAGTTTTTTAGTTTCAGCACTCATATCTGTTTCTTTGAGCTCAGCACTTGTTCAAAACTCACTGTAAGCACTAAATAAGCTATAAATTTCAACAGCACTCAACTTTCCTCGCTTGTCTAGAGGAAAACAGTTTTTAGTACTTAATAAATAAGCACCTATCCAGGCATGTTTAAGAGTCAGCTCCCAATGTTTTCTCCTGTCTACCTGATGAATCTGGGTATCTTGGGGCAATGCAGCAATTGTCTCATGCACACAGACAACCCTCTCCACCTACCACCCAACACTACAACCTGTGCGAGATGCACTTATATAACCAAACTGGAAGCAAAGCTCTCTTCACCCAAGACTGGACTAGACAGTCAAGAGGAGAAAGTAAACACTTGCACCACACCACACTTATCACATAGTCCCTCAAAACCTACACCACCAAAACACACACAAAGAAACACAAAACACACACCTACATTTGCGGATGCTCTCATTAAAAATATACCCAAGCAACAGGGACCTCCAAAGCAGAAATGCAAGCAACCTCCACCCCCCAACACAACCCAAATGACACATAGCCCACAAACTCAGTGTGCCACTCAACCACAGCCCATAAGGCATAACAATGTACCCAACACTCTAGTCATAAGTGACTCTATAGTCAGGCACACTGATGTTCCACTCACCAGGCTAAACAAGGAGAAATTACTGTCAGCTTCCAGTCAGGTGCCAGGATCCGCCACATAACGCACGCACTCATATCACTCCACAACAAGTACAAATATGACTGTATCATTGTCCATATTGGTGTGAATGACCTGAGATGTACCTCCCTGGACTACATGAAAAGAGACATGGAGGAGCTGTCCAATCTTGTAGCCCAGGCAGGTATGACTCTAGTCATCACCCAGAATGATGCCACAGTACAAGGACAAAATGATTGACTTCAGCAATTGGCTAAGCTTCTGGTATCATTCTAACGGGATCCAGTATCTGTCTGCCTGGGATGACATGATCAACAAACCACAATGCTTTGCTAGAGATGGCCTGCACCTGTCGCCCTTTGGATTCCAGACACTGGCTAAGGTTCTTACCACTCCTATAGTGCCTTTTTAGGCAAGCTTCAAATGACAAATACACCACCGTAAAAGGTACAAGCAAGCAAAATCTGAGGGTAATGCTACTTAATGCTAGAAGTCTAAACCTCAAAATGCACTCACTCGAGGCACTCCTTAAAATGGAGAACATTGACATCTGTACAGTGACAGTGACCTGGTTCAAGGCTCCAGAGAGCACCCCTGCATTACCAGGCTATAATTCATACCACACCTTTCGGCCACCTAACCTGGACCGAAACACTGAAGGTGGAGGTGTGTCCATATTCATTAAGGGTATCCACACCTCCAGGCTAGTTGCTCAGCATAATGCATCCGAGATTATCCAAGTGCAACTGACTCTGGGCAAGAACGCAATCCAAATTGTAGCTTGCTACAGATCCCCCACCATGCCCCAGGATTCCCACTCCTCATTTCTTGATACATTGGAAAATATTAGGGTACAACCTAACACCCTAATAATGGGCGACTTCAACTACCCCACCATTAACTGGGAAAACTATTCATGTACCAACTATTGTGCACAACCTTTTCTGGAATTCATAAATTCCAACACCTTGGATCAACTTATCCACACCTCCACCAGGGGCAGCAATATCCTAGACCTGGTCATTACCAACATGGGCAACCATTGTTCCATACCAGAGATCAATTCCTCATTCATCAGATCCAACCATAAGCTAATCACCCTAGACATCCACATCCTGCCCCCACTCCCATTAGGGAAACCACCATAAAAAATGTCTCCAAAGCCAACTTCACACTTCTTAAGACAGAAGTGGCAAACTTCACAACACCCATGCTGATGGACAATAGAGGTATGACTGTTGAATCCTATACAAATGCACTTTATAAGCACTTACATGAGTGCATGGATCGTGCAATCCCTAACAGAACCAAGATGCTATCCTCCAAAAAAGGAAGCCAATCTGGTGGTCCCCTGCCATAAACAAACTCTACAACAGAAGAAAGAAACTGTTGCAAAAAAGAGTAAAATCCCATGATTGGAGGAACTCCGTGGTCAGCCTCAATAAGAAGCTGAGATCCCTCATAAAATCCTCCAAAGCTAGTTACGAAAACAAAATCACCACTGATTCTAAAGACAACCATAAAGCATTCTATAGCTATGTCAAGAATCTCAATGGCAACACTCAGATCTGCTCTGAGTTACAGCACAATGGCACTAAATATACAGAACCAACTGATATTGCCAACATCCTGGCAGATAGGTTCAGTGCTAACTTTACCCCTCTCTCACCCCCTAAAGGGCCCATCTCTATACTGGAAGAATCCAAAGTTCCTGTAATCACGTCTGCACAGGTAAAAAACACACTCTCCAAAGCCAAGAACACAGCATCCATGGGACCTGACAACATCCCAGGCTGCATTCTACATGAACTACAGAATGAACTGGCACCCCACCTAAGTATTATGTTCAGTCATAGCCTCACCTCAGGCTTTGTGCCCACTGAATGGTGCACAGCAATGGTTATCCCACTCCACAAAGGGAGAGCCATCACGGACCCCGGGAACTACCACCCCATTAGCCTGATAAGCCTGGTCTGCAAGGCTATTGAATGTATCGTCATGGAACTTATAAATAATGACATTGGTAATCGCCAAACTCTGGACCCTATCCAGTTCTGGTTTGTAAAATGCAGATCATGTCTCCTAAACCTGATAGACTTCTTTGAAGCGGTCACCAAAGCTGTAGATGAAGGTAAGGTGGTCCACACAACCTATCTAGATCTCGCCAAGGCTTTCAACACTATTCCCCACTCTGGAATTATAGATAAACTCACTAAACTAGGTATAAATCCCTATGTCACAAGATGGGTTGCCAACTGGCTCACCAACAGAACCCACACTGTGAAAGTAGCAGACTCTAAATCCAACTTCAGACCAGTGACAAATGGAGTACCACAGGGTTCAGTCCTGGGTCCTCTCCTGTTTGGTATCTACTTCTCTGAAGTACAGGCTAACACAGAAGGTCTTTGGCTAACAAAGTTCGCAGATGACTGCAAACTAGGAGCCATAATCAAAACTTCTAACGATGTGGACATCCTACAAAAGGGCCTCACTGAGACAGATGCTTGGTGTCAAAACCATGGCCTCAAGCTCAATGCCAAAAAATGCATTGTCATCCCTTTTGGTAAAAACTTTGTACCCATGAACTACCACTTACATGGTAGTCTACTTAACACCGAAAGTGTGATAAGAGACCTTGGGACGCAGGTGGACAGTAGTCTCCCCTTTGCTAATGACATTACCACAGTAGTCAGGAAATCCTTCTATGTGGCACACTTTATCACAAAAGGTTTCTCATCCAGGAAAAAAGAGGTCATTGTTCCCCTCTACTCATTACTCATTAGACCCATTAGACTCATTATAGAGAACAATTCTTCTTTTGGTATGTACCTCACAAGACATCTGCAACAACTGGAAAGGCCGCAGAAATACTTCACAAAGAGGATTACTGACCTCAAACAGATGCACTATGCAGACCATCTCAAAAAAATTCAGCTTTACTCTGTCGCATATTGCCTCCTCAGAGACAATCTCTGCCTAACATACAAAGCTATGTCAAACCCAGAGCTCTTGGACATGCTCCACTTAAAGAAATCCCAATCCCTTTGAACTACATGCTCTAGGGACCTAAACCTTGTCACCACAATAAACAGAACATGCTGAAGGGATAGATTCCTGTCCCAGAGACTTCCCATACTCTGGAACAAACTACCTATCTATATCAAACAAAGCTCCTCATTAGCACTCTTCAAGAAAAATCTTGATGATTGGATGGGAGATAGGAAATTCACCCCATGGATCACTACTGTGGCTCTGCTTGACAGGGGCACAGGAAAATAATTTTCTTCGGTGGCAAAAGCCAGGGTACCATTTGGCTAGACTTATATAGGCCCTAAGACCAATCGCCTAGGACCTAGCTATGAACCTATGAATCTAAATAAAGTGTTTTTGTGGTATTGATATGCATTTGTGTGTGTGTGTGTGTGTGTGTGTGTGTGTGTGTGTGTGTGTGTGTGTGTGTGTGTGTGTGTGTGTGTGTGTGTGTGTTAATATATGTATATATTAGAGTGTTCCATGTATATATGCAAAAAACATTTTTTTGATTTTCTGTTCACATACCCCCTGATTGTATGAGGAGTGGTAGGACAAATAACCATATAACATTTAAAACCTTAAACTCTAAGTTAAGTGACAGCTCAGTGCACTTTAATTCTGAAATTTTTGTATTTTTTTCAAACTGCACCAAAAGAAGTTAAATATATTCACAAATCAGTACATAAATGGCAAATATCAGTTTCATGTTGCATCTGAAATATCTGTTTGTAATTCTGAGCAACACAAATGTCAAACAGTTTAGGAAAAAATAAGCCTAGTAAAAATTAACATTCATAAGTAGTAAGCTCAAGTTTACATCAGTTCATTTATAGTACTATAGTTTCTTTTTAGTGGTTCTGTGACTTTCTGTCAAATGGTGTTCAACGATCTGATATACCAGCTTCTGCTGTTCCTTGTTGTGAGTCAGCGCTTGACAGGTCAGTTTCTCATTTGACTGCTTGTTCGGCACAGTCATTAACAACTCGCAAAGCTGTAACCAGTTTGTTTCACAATGATAAAGTCAGGCATGTTACTCCATGCTGCAGAATCAGCTGGTAGGAAATATGGGTTTATGTTGACAGCAGCGAACAGATTCATTGATCATTCTGTTGCAAAGTCAGATAAGGTCATGCAGTGGAAACTGGCAACAGCTTTTGCATTGACTCTTCTTAGATCTTCCTTACTGGGTGGCTTTTTCAAAGCTTCAATAATGTGCTGTTTCTCTTCGTTCTACACTTGATCTGAGAACAAGGACAGTGCTATGAGATCTTTGTTCAAATACCAAAGGTGTCCTTTGAGCTTTCGCAAAGCACCTTGAGCCATCTGGTTGTCTATGGCTGTAAACAGCTCCAGTGTCTGCAACAGGCAAAGATCATTGAGTGGAGCATTGCAAGTGTCAGTAGCTGAAAACTATGCCTTAACGTACACTGTCAGTGTTAAGAGGCAAATTCGGCGAAAAGCCTGAATTTAATGTGCAGTTAATCTAACTGCTCCCAGGAGGAGTAGATTTTAAGGCAGTATATGCCTTTTGCCATGCACCTGGCATGATGGTATGCACCAAGTGGACTGAAAGCAAATGCTTCACCTTGTGGTTTGTCATCGAGGATGAGCAATGACAGCTTGAGAAATTCAAGGTAGTCATCACGAGGCTGTGTTTCATGTCAGCTTGTCTCGCAGTAGTGCAACAACCTCACTTCGCTTCTCAGCTAGCCAGTATTTCTCACAGTCTAACAGGCATCCATTACCTCCAGTTTCCTTAACCAGTGGTGCGTATACATTCAAGTCAAGAAGTTTCCAGTATTCTTTAAATCTTCTAAAACCTATTTGTGGTCCTGAAGATGAGAAGAACATGTCAAACACTGCCGTAGAAATCATTTCTAAAATGTGATGTCTGTATGGTAAAAACAAGAGTCATTTCTCAAATGCTTGCTGAATCACTGTGATGGCACCTGTGTGCACACCAGTACTGGCACTGGTAGTATAAAAGCACAAACCAGCTAGCCATTTGGGAACTCCTGGCCAGCTATGCAATGTCTGTACCACTGCTTGTCCCATCAGCTCACCAGTGCTTGTTGGAAGTTGGGTTATGTCCAGCAGATTTTCAGTATTTTCACCTGTAACAACTGGCATGCAATCAGCAAATTTTCCATTGCCTTGAGGTAACAGCTTCCCATCAAAATGTGCTACGAGGGGTGTTCATGGTTGAAACTGCTTCTTTACTTTCTCTGTGCATTGAACTTGTGGACATGACCAGCTCATTTAAGTTAACGCCAGCTGCTTGCAGCACCAGTGCAACAATATGCATCACGTGACGAGAAGTGCAGTCCAAGCTGGCAACAAAAAAGAGGATCACCAGTCATTGTTTTTTGGATACCAATTCAGGTGCTCCTATATCTACTGTGCTCACTTCTTTGACAGGCTGACTACCAGTTACTAAATTCTGGTGGTGACATGTTTGCTGTTGCATCATCTTCGTCATCATTTTCATGTTCACTACTGTCTTCTGCCTCTGTCAGCTCTCCAGCTTCTCTGACTGTTTCTTTCAGCTGTTCTTTATCTCTGCATTTCATTTCTTCCTGTAGTCATTTTTCTTTTCTGTCCATTCATTTTTTGAATTCAATATCCTCTCCACCACTTATCATTTTTCTGTCTGTACGTTGATCTTGTAATCACAGTTTTCTTGAGTCTTTATCAATAATTCTGCGTCAGCATGCCCCACATCAAAAAGCTTCAAAAGTGCATTGTTAACATCTATTTCTGAGACTGTGTATCTGACTGGCGCTTCTTATTCTTCCTGATTCTAGAATGCTTCTCATACAGACATTTGAGTTTTGCCACTGCATTTGGCTTCTGCATTGCAGGTATGCTAACTAACTGCCATAACTGCAGAACTTCATCAACAGCATTTGAACAACTCGCTGAAAGAGTTGACTTGTTAGTTTTAAGATCATAGAACAGTCTGCATAAAACGTGACTGTTGGTTGGAAGCTGATTTGAGCAAGCTGAGATATTAAGGGCAGGTAACTGCTGGCCAACAAGCCAGACATCAGTAGCAGTTCTGGTTGACTTTCTCACTGAGCTCATGGTTCACCATTAGGGGGACTGGGCTCTATCAATTAACATTAATACTGCCAGCCACACATGCAGAAACTATATGAATTGATAAATCATCAAAAAGTAATTAAATACAATGTTTCACTCTGCACAGTGTAAATAGGAAACAGCATAGAATTTTGAATACTGAAAATAGAATTAAATAGCGTGCAAGGCTTTAAATAAATAAAGTAGGTTGCAGGAGGTTATGGAAGCTCAAGTAAAACTGACTGGAGACAGATAAATACAACACTGGAATGGAATTAGTGGTACTGGAAACAGTGTGACTTCTTACATGCTGTGAGCAGTCACTTAATGAAGTCAGACAATTCTAATTTTTTGTACATACACAACTCACCAAACCTCACATTTTAGAAACCTATGCAAAATGATTAGAGAAAAAAAAATTTTTGAAACACACTAGTATATATCCATCCATCCTCAACCCCTTTTTACTGTTTTGCACATGGGGTTGGGGTGTCACTTCAACAGTAACAATCATCTCGAGACAAGGTTTACACTGCTGGTGGCTAACCCTGCCATGGCAGTTCATCTGTATCACTTACTCACATAGGCACTCGCATCGATGGCCAATTTAGAGTGTCTATTCCACCTACTGCATAGGTTCATAGGCTGGTACTAGGCTATCAGCCCTAAGGCCTATAAAAGCCTAGCCATAACAATTTCCTGGATATTTCTTCCCACACTATTTACTTCCCTGGACCCCTGTCTAGCAGGGCGACTGACGTGATCCCCGGGGTGAATTTCCTTTCTCCCATCCAATCGTCAAGGTTCCTTTTGAAGAGGACCAAAGAGGCACTCTGCTTGACATGTATGGGCAATCTATTCCAGAGTCTGGGGAGTCTCTGGGTCAGGAACCTATCCCTCCAGCATGTTTTGTTTATTGTGATGACAAGGTTTAGATCCCTGGAGCGTGTGGTTCTGAGGGATTGGGATTTCTTTGAGTGTAGCATGTCCAACAGCTCTGGGTTTGACATGACCTTGTATGTTAAGCAAAGATCGCCACTGAGTAGAGCATGTCTTTGGAATGTGGGGGGAAACTGGAGCACCCAAAGGAAACACATGGAACTGCAGGGTGGATATGTAGACTCCACACAGAAGGCAGCTCTGCTGAAAATCGAACCGGAGAATAAATATATATATATATATATATATATATATATATATATATCATAATTTACATGTGTCTGTGTGAATGGATGGATAAAGGTATTGGTAAGCAGGAATGTGTATGGAAAAAAGTGGTTTGAGAATGTCTGTAAAGAAAGTTTTAAAATCTGTGGAATGGGCTGCAGCAGGAATTGACAGAGGAAATTGGAAGAGGGGTTTTTAATGTATGTCTTTAAGGTGTGGGTAATATGTACTAAATTGTGGGAGGAGTTAAGAGGGAATAAATGTAAGGGTCCAGGGGGGTTTGGCTGGGGAATTCGGGGTGACAGGGGAACGAAGCAGGCAAAAATAAACAACCACTGTAGTAGGAGACATTCAGTCTATGCAGGTAATGTTAGCCAAAGTAATGTTAAAAAGACCCATTTGAAATCATGTACATTGCTTATTATGGAATAAAAATGCTTAGTTATTAGTTGGGGCATGCATACTCATTCCTAGCCCAAATTAAACTGGCTAACAACAGATAAACTATTAAATTTTGGTGAGACGGGCAGTCATGGATGTTTCCTTAGCCTGAACTCATGCAGTTGCTTCTACAAATAAAACTGAGAAGATTCAAGCCTTGCAAACAAGTAATTTAACTGGCGCTGCAAGCTCAGTTACCAAATAACAATAACGACATATAGCAGAGTTAACTTGTATTTGCTACTTTACATGTCTTTTGCAAGTTGAAAAGGAAAAGTACAATGTTGTGGTCAGGGGGTTCAGTAGTAAATGTGCAAGGCCTTGCTGTTTATTGTAAAAGAAGAGCCCAAAGTGTAGCTTGAATACTGGCCATGAGGAAAAGGCACAAGCGACTGCCACAGATATAAAGAACAGATAGTATGTGAAGAGGCGTTTATTAAACGGGAAGTCTATTTTAAAAACATAGACATCTTCAGAGCCAAAGCCACGCTGGTACAGCGGTAGCGTTGTTGCCTCACAGCAAGAGGTTCTCCTGTTCGATTCTCAGCTGGAGTGCCTTCTGTGTGGGGTCTGCATGTCCTCCCCATGGTCGAGTGGCCTCCGAAAGACATACGTGAATGGGCATGCCTTTGCTGAAGGTTGGGCGTCGGGCTGGCAACTCAGCACCATAAAAGTCGACTGCCAATCATTAGCGGACCAGAGTTTCACTGTGGCGACCCCTAACCAGGAAAAGACAAACAAGACATCTTCAGAGCCATAAAAAACATGCAAAAGAAACATTTAAAATCCTTAACTTGTACACACCCAAAGCCTACCCATTACAATGTAGCTAAAAGCCAACAAAAAGTTTAAAGGTACAGTACACTGTTTTCTGTAAAAGTATAAGAAACTATCTTAAAATCATGAAAACAAACTACAAACAAACTCAAGTATTAAAATAAAATAAATTATAGTTTTGATGCTCTGCACTTGAATTCACTTGTAATAGATATGAAGCAACCTTTCAGTCAATAGCATGGTTAAATTATGAGCACAACTTTTCAATACATTTTTGTTCCACAGAGTTCGCACAGTACATTCTCAACATAAACCAAGGCTACAAGTAACTCAGTTTATAACTCTTTACTAAATCCCTTTCTTTACCTTTAAATTAGCATCCTTCATTATACACACTTTATAAGAATTAGTCTTGCTGCCATAAGTTATAAAGACATAATTAATAGCACAGCATTTATTTTTATGTTGTTAACACAGCTACTGTATGAGACTTTCTCTCTGTCCCATTTGACTTCTCTTTTACCAGAGATTTTATGACTTACTTTTATTCCATTTTGTTTTCACTTTTGCTTCCTCATAAGCCACTCCACACACATCTAAATTCTTCAATGAAATGTTTTGATTGTAATTAAGTGATTTCACTCACTCCAAACTCATCAGTGTGGTTACTTTGGGCACCGCACACAATTCTGTGTTACAGTAATAAATCATGCAACTTACCAAGTGCACAGTCTCTAATTTAATTTTTTAAAGATCATGTGCACTAATTTTTTTGCACCGACCTGCAGTCATTCTCCTTCTTCTGGGACAATAGCATGGCTCCCTGTTCTACAAATCCAGTGTACTGGATATCTTGTTCAATTTTAATCTTATTTCTTGCTTGCACACATTGACTTTCCAGAGATTTACTAGGGCAGTACTTCCTGTCTTTCCATCATCACTCTTGACACTTTGATGATGCAAAGTTGGATCTTTCCTCCACTTTCTGCACTAGTAGGCTGGGTTTCTCTCCTCTGCTATTTTGTTAAGTAAGTAAATATCTTGTCAGTGCTCCATACAGGCTGAGTGGAGTATGCCCATTTATTAAGGCAACAGTTTTTGCATGAATATACAATTTCTGGGAAAAACTATAAACAAATATCTAACATGAGTGTCTGACTGTAATCCTCAGTGATTTACTAAAAAATTGAAAGTTTTATGAGAGAAATTACGTTTTATTTAGCAAAAGATGAACAAATGTCCAAAACATTGCATTTTCTTGCTGTAGTTTGAATAAATAGTTTATTTATTTTACTCAATGATTTGAATTTATTACAGGATTTATTTTATTGTTCTATTGCACTATGATGGGTATTAGCTTGAAATGAAGGTGGATAGAACTCACTGGGTTGTTGGAAAGGGATTTTTAATTTATTTAAAATTCCAATTCAAGTTTAATAAGGAAATTATACTTAAGCATCAATTATAATAAAAAGTGACCTCTTTAAACAAGCCATCATGGGGTATCTCCCGCCCATTGTAGAAGACTCCACATGGGATGGGATTAATATAACAACAGCATTTCCATGATATTTCTAACTTCACTCTGTCAACCTAAAACAGCTCCAGGGATGATGAGGGCAAAGATTGAAAGAGATTGTGTGAAACCCGGATCCCTTCAAGATAAGGGCCCCTGATCCCATACAACCAGTAGTAGGAGCCCTCCAACATAAGGGAGACCCAAGTCTTACATGGCTAGGTAGACCAAAGCAAGGGTGTTAGAGATAATGAACAGGATTCAGAAAGATCCCAGCTACAAGTGACAAGTGCTAATGCCAAAAAGACTCTATAATGGGGTATTAAAAAAACAGTGATTTACAGACACAGTAGCTGCCATGAGGAAAGACCACATTAATTTGCATGTCTCTGAATCACTTGGTGATTACTGTAAGTGCTAATAAGTCATTCGCAGCAGTAAAAACAGCTGGCAGTCCTTGCATCACATTGGCACAGGCACACCCCTCATTCTCTTCCCCACACAAATGCTTACACTCAGACACACACACACACACACACACACACACACACACACACACACACACACACACACACACACACACACACACACGCACACATGCACACAAGACATAATTTCTTACCTGTCAACTGTCCCTGATGATATAGAGCATCCATGACTTTGTTTTTCATAACTGGCCTGTTTCTCCTCAAGTACCATCACAGGTAGTCAATAATGCCAGACATGCTCAGAATTCTTATCATTTAGAATATGCTACCTATTGCAGACATTCTGCTATATTAACTTTTAACTGACTTAGAGTACTGTTTAACAGTCTCTAATGTCTAGTGTCCTCCCCCCAATATACCAGTCTTTGCTCATTTGTCTGGTGGAGTTTAGCCACATGGCAATCCCTTCACACACATGCGTGCATATTTATTTATTTATTTATTTATTTTACATTTGTTGACCAGGATAGTCCAACTGGATGCATGTCCATTTTCAGCAGAGGCCCGGGGAGAAAAGCTCCAAGGGTAAGCAGATACAGCATTACATAATACCAGCATTACATATTACAAACAGACTATTTACAGAGATTACATAAGTAAACAAGTTAAACAAGTTCCACAGGTTACAGTTAATCCTGAGCACAAGTCAGGATTAAATTAAATTACACAGTAAACTGGTTAACAGATTTTTACACATTCTAGAGAGAGTTAGCCAGGCTTGATACACTGACATAGCCAGTTAAGTGGCAAATGTTGTTTGAGTCTAGTTTTAAATTGACCTAAGGTGGAAAGTAAGGTAATATCAACTGGAAGAGAGTTCCAGGATCTACTTACAGAGTTTGCAAAGAGAGAATCACCGGCTGTGTTATTAATTTTGCTAGTTTGAATTAGTAGTTTGTTAGAGGATCGAAGCGGTCTAGGATTGTTATAGGGGGGGTGGTAATATTTTTAAGTGCAGGAGTATTGTCCGGATTATAGGGGATTTTATAGGCCATAATCAGTTGGTTATACTGGATTAGGCTGGGTAGTTCAAGCCACCCAAGCTGATTTAGATTGATGCAATGATGTGTCCTAAAAGGCAGCCCAGTGGCAAACCTGGCAATGTGGTTGTAGCAAATTGAGAGTTTGTTAAGGACAGTCTTGTTTAAAATTCGAGAGTAGAGGGGATGCATACAGAAGGGTTGAAAGAAGGTGAGCCCGAGCTATGGCAATTTTAGCTGGAGGGGTTAGGAAGGCTTTTATTTTGTAAAGTGACCCTAGTTTTTTATTGATGGTTTTGATAGTTTGGTTAACATGTAGGTCAAATTTTAGATCATTGTCTATGATGACACCTAATAGTTTTGTAGATGGGTCAGGGGAGATTATTGTGCCATCATTTGATATTATGGTAAAGGTGAAAGTGGTAGACCTACGTGTTGGTGAAAATAACAGCATTTTAGTTGTTTTGGGATTTAGGATCAGACGATGTTCAGAAAGCCAGTTTTCTATTGTATTAAAGGTGGTCTGGGTAGCTGACCATAACTCTACTGGAGATGTGGCTGAGCAAATCAGAGTAGAGTCATCAGCATATTGGATACAGCTGACTTTTGGGATGACAGTATAAAGGTCGTTAATGAAGATGGAGAACAGCAAGGGCCCTAGTATAGAACCTTGTGGTACTCCGAGGGTGTTAGGTAGAAGGTTAGAGAGTTTGTTCTGCCAGAGGACAGCCTGCTTGTCAACCATTCAGGTAAGATTGAAACCATTGGAGGGCTCCAGTATCTAGACAGAATGTTTGCAGGGTGTGGATTAAAAGTTGGTGATCAACCACATCGAATGCCTTGGAAAGATCCAAAAAGAGGGCTGAGGATATATAATTATTGTTGTGATTATGGTTTATGGTGTTGGTAAAGGCTAGGAGGGCTGAAGTAGTGCTGTGATGAGGACGGAAGCCATGCTGAGTGTCTGCCATAAGGCGATTCTGGATTAGGTGGCGCATGAGTTGTCTATGAATACATTTTTCCATAATCTGATGCACACTGATACAGACACACACACATACACACACTCACACACACTACACACTCATATGCACATCATCTCTGATGTTAAACTCACACATAATGCTCACAGATCTGTTTATGAAGCCAATAACTGTAGTAGTGTTGCTATCTACAGAGATCTCTACTGCATCAAAGTGACTAGCTGTGCTCTCTCTGGTGATTGATAGGCTGAATAGCACAAATGTCTTGCTATTCAGAGTGCTTGCATGTGATGAATGGACATGTGATTCATTGTAGATAAACTCATAACACTGAGAATAATGTTTCCTTCCATGATAAACTCATGGGAAGTTTGTATTGGCAAAACAAAGACACTTCTTTAGTTTTTATATGAATTGGGAAGTGCAGTGATGCAGAGGTTAACCTTGTTGCCTCACAGCAAGAGGTTCTCCAGTTCAGTTCTCAGCTGGGGTGCCTTCTGTGTGGAGTCTGCATGTCCTCCCTGCGTTTGTGTGGGTTTTCTCCGGGTACTCCGGTTTCCTCCTACATTCCAAAGACGTGCATCTGGAGTGTTTCTCCCCAGGCCTCCGCTGAAAATACTTTCTGTCCTAGTTAGACTTTCCTGGTCAACAAATGTTAAATAAATAAATAATTACATGCATTCAGATAAGTTCATCTCATTACCATCAGTCTCAAGCATACAACCTCTTATCTGTGGCTTGAACCCATTCCCAACAAGGCTGATTCTCACCTATGTTGATGCATTAGTTCAAATGGTATATCAAATCATCACATCTTTCTAGAACAGTGAATCCTTTCAGCTGCATTGAAGGAGGCATTGTTGACACCTATTCTAAATAAATCTCTTTGCCATTATATGTTGAGAATTGCTATCCTGTCTCTAACTTTTTTTTTACTGGAAACGATAGTGATGGTACATTTCCATTTATTTATTTTTTTATTTTATGCAATTGTTAACTGGGAAAACTAACTGGATACAAATGTTCATTTCTAGGGTTAATATAACAGCACATTCCAGTTTATTAACTAACTCAAGGTCACTGTAGACAAATAGAGGTGGAAGGAGTCAATCCCCATACCGCTGGCTACAAAATGCAGCTTGTTAACAATTCAGAGTCCTAAACCTCTGCATTAACTGTCTGACTAACTGATTTACACTAAAGCTTCTTCTAAAGTCTCCTGATTTAATGAAACTCCGTATCACACCACAGGTTATGAGGAGCAAAGTGGATATGGCATACACAAGATGGGGCATACAGATCCAGAAATTACTTGACAACTTTATTATAGGCCGCATTTAGTTCATCTGCTCTGTCTGCATTGAACATCAAGATGATCTTAAAGGAGGGAGGTATAAATTCTTTAAACTTACAACATGGGAAATTATTGCTTTACACCAGCTCAAGATCAGGGGTGGAGTCATGGGGGCAATAACCAAAGTAAGACAACTGAGAACCTGACAGTTGGTAATTCAACCAAGACACAGGGTCCAACACCATATCAGAAGTAGAAACACAAAAAACACAAAGTTAAAAAAACAAGTTAAGAGTAAAAACAAAATGTGTGGGCTGTAGAGGAAATTATGGATTTGTGATTTCACAGGAATGGCAGATCTCTTAATTTCAGGCCAGGGCCATAGTGAAATGCAAAAATTAATTTCCAGCAGTGGGAAGTGAACTCTCAAGGCTTAACACCACTGATTACATTATAGATTGCTTTATATGGTAGTGTGAAGCTGTTACTTTCTAAATAATTTTGTAATTATTACTACAACCACAGTAGTTGTGGCTTCACTTTATATGTTCTATATTTCAGTTATAGGTAATGTATATTATGGTATCATCCTGTCTCCTGAAGATGCTTATCTGGCATAGATGAATTAGTGTCTCAGTTTTGCATGGAAGACGCTGAGAAGGTTGCAGTGTTCTGTGGGTCAGGAGTTAGAGGGTTAATGACAATGCATTGCTGTATCTGAAGGACTAGTTTCAGGGCTACAAACATCTCTATCAGAACTCACACATGTACAGTGGATAGAAAAAGTGTACACACCCCTGTTAAAATGCCAGGTTTTTGTGATATAAAAAATTAGACCGCAATAAATCATTTCAAAACTTTTCCCACCTTTAATGTGACCTATAACCTGTACAATTCAATTGAAAAATAAACAAATCTGTTAGGGGAAAATATAAAAAATAAAAAATGTACAATAAGCTGGTTGCATAAGTGTGCACGGCCTTAAACTAATACTTTGTTGAAGCACCTTTTGATTTAATTACAGCATTCAGTCTTCTTGTGTATGAGTCTATCAGCATGGCACATCTTGACTTGGCAATATTTGCCCACTCTTCCTTGCAAAAGCGCACCAAATCTGTCAGATTGTGAGGGGGTCTCTTGTACACAACCCTCTTCAGGTCACCCCCAGATTTTCTATTAGAGTTAGGTCTGGACTCTGGCTGGGCCATTCCAAAACTTAAATTTTCTTCTGGTGAAGCCATTCTTTTGTTGATTTGGATCTATGCTTGGAGTCATTGTTGTGTTGAAAGGTGAAATTCCTCCCCATCTTCAGCTTTCTAGCAGATGCCTGAGGTTTGGGGCCAAAAGTGACTGGTATTTGGAACTGTTCATAATTCCCTCAACCGTGACTAAAGCCCCATTTCCAGCTGAAGAAAAGCAACCCAAAGCATGATACTGCCACCACCATGCTTCACCATGGAGATGGTGTTCTTTTGGTGATGCAAAGTGTTGTTTTTGCACCAAATGTACATTTTGGAATTGTGGCAAGAAAGTTCATCATTGGTCTCATCAGACCATAACACATTTTCCCACATGCTTTTGGGAGACTTAATGTATTGTTTAGCAAATTTTAGCTGGGCCTGGATGTTTTTCTGTGTAAGAAAAGGCTTCCATCTTGCAACCCTACCCCATAGTCCAGACATATGATTGTTGCCACATGTAGTACACAACCAGTACTTGCAAGAAATTCCTGCAGCTACTTCAGTGTTGCTGTAGGTCTCTTGGCAGCCTCCCTTGCCAGTTTTCATCTTGTCTTTTCATCAGTTTTGGAGGGACGTCCAATTCTCAGCAATGTCATGGTTGTCCCATATTTTCTACACTTTTTGATGACTGTTTTCACTGTGTTCCATGGTATATCCAATGCTGTGTAAATTTTTTGTACCCTTCTCCTGACTGATCCATTTCAACAAATGAGATCCCTTTGATGCTTTGTAAGCTCTGCAAACCATGGCTTTTGCTGTAGCAGGCAACTGAGTAAATGTCATGAAAATCCTACTAGGAGAGCTGAACTTTATTTGGGGTTAAAGAGAGTCTATTTAATTGATGGCGGGTGTGTACCCAAAAAGACTGAATGCTGTAGTTAAATCAAAAGGTGCTTCAACAAAGTATTAGTTTAAGGGTGTGCACACTTATGCAACCAGCTTATTGTACATTTATTCTTTTGTATATTTTTCCCCTAAAAGATGTGTTTGTTTTTCAATTGAATTGTACAGGTTATAGGTCACATTAAAGGCGGGCAAAGTTCTGAAATGATTTATTGTGGTCTCATTTTTTTAGATCACAAAACCTGGCATTTTATCAGGGGTGTGTACACTTTTTATATCCACTGTATCTAACATCAGTGAACATATGTCTCGCTTCTACTTTGTACAGTAAATTCCATTATGTATCTCATGAGGAGAGGTTGCACTCATAAATGAAGTCCTGATTCTTAGCACTGGGACTACAAATAAATACACCTCTTCTGTACCATTTTCTCATCTCGTGCTACCAAATTTTCAGCTTCAGGGTTTATGTTATGAGAATTTATCTGCCTATCTTCTATTTGCATTAATATTATATATGCATGACTCATCCTTTGTAATGTTGCAGTTTGTCAAGAACAATGGGTGCACAAACAGAGCATACCTCTCAACTGTCTGGATCTGTGTATAGATATATTAATACTTATATAATGTTTGTATAAGTTATTAATAATTTTTATGTTTTATTCTAAGCAGAAGAGTTTTTATGTAAAGTAAGATTTCTTGTCCTTTTTTTAGTATTTTTTATATAGACCTTTATGAGTTGTATATTACTTTTAGTTTTGATTGTTAATTAGGGAGTGGGATGAGCTTAAGCATGTGATTTTATATTCTCCTATTTAAATGCTGATTTTTTTGTAATGACTCATACTGATGAAGGGTGTAGACCCGAAAGCTTTATCTAATAAAGTTCTTGGTGTGGTATCGTGGTTCAGTTGAATTATAGCAGTAACACCTACTGTTGTTTCTACAATAATCATGTTGCCAGTACTATGCTGTATGTTTGCATATCATCCCTACTATGTGTTTTAAAAATTACATTGTCCATTTACAATAATTTATATATATATATATATATATATATATATATATATATATATATATATATATATCGAGAGAGCGAGAGAGAGAGAGAGAGAGAGATGTATCTATATATGTGCAGAACATAGGATATGGTTTGTTCACACATGAATTGTGCCCTGTAGTGCAATTGTGCCAAAACTTTAAAGGTTTTAAGGCTATAGCTTTAGAGTTTGTAAGCATTGTGCTGTGTCTGTGTCTGATGTACATGTGTAGTTTCAATACTGATATCCATATGCCAAACAAAATATTTTGCACTTATGTACATTGTGACATGTACTGTGTTTATGTACATTTTGCAGATACATTTATGTGACAGTCACAACTCAAGTATACTTTGTGTGTGTTTGCTACAAAATGGTATTCCACAGTTATATGACATTTATCACGTGATGCAATCTAAATGTGGTGTGTGTGGCTATACCATATTGGTGACATGACCTGTTTGTTCTTACTGATATGGTCACAGGTACATATATCACAGTAGGGCAACATATGCATTATTATTATTATTATTATTATTATGATTATTATTATTATTATTATTATTATTACTTTTTTTACAGTGAGTTGTTTTCACAACTGGGAGTTTTTAACAGGCTGTGTAAGTTATACCTGTTTGTCATCCACTTTACATTTGCTTTCAGCCAAAAGGCATTGTGCTCTCTCATGTCAGTATGCCAAGAATCAGTTTTGAAAGCACATATGTGATAGGTGCAATAAACTTTTTAAAGGAAATTAAGATGCTCAGATGTTCGTTTGTCATCCTGACCATCTATGTGAATGTTGTACATGTGGGCTTTATAAAGAATGAAACTTGGAATGGATCCTGCATATTCTGCCAAATTTTATACACTTGTTATTTAACGTTAGAGCAGACAATCATTCTGCCTTTCAAAGAATATAGATGTCCTGCATAGTACTTCAATAAGTCTGGTGCTACATGAATTATATCCAAGGGAGATTCATAGTTTCATAGCTGCAAAGTAGGTTAATGACTCCTCAGGCCCTTATAAGCCTAACTGTGCATCCAAATGTGACCCACAAATTTGATTTTTATATGAGGTGATTTACTGACTACCTCTGCCCATCAAAGACATAGGCACCATGTCAGCGGTGAATTCTGATTACACATCCATTGGTCCAAGTTCACTTACATAGGGTTAGGCAGGAACTCTGCTTCACATGGGGGAGCATGTTCCCAAGAATGGGAATTCTCTGAAAAACATATCTGTCTCTGCAACATGTCCTATTTATGTCGAAAGCAAAATTTAAATCTTTTGATCTAGTAGTTCTGATGCTGTTTGTTTTGTGGATGTGCAAAAGGTTATTCAAAATGGAGTCCAGGGATATCTTGTATACTAGGTAAAGATCACATCTCAGTAGTCTGTATTATAAAAAGTAAAGAGGCAATCACCTTGACACACTTTGTTTATTCACTGTATTATTTTTGTAAGGAACCTTTGTGGATGTTCAATTTGCTGGATGTGTCTGATCAGGTACATATCAAAGTGGGCATTATACTCTATGATTGGTTTGATGAGGGCTGAGTACAGTGGTACAATGACCTCTCTGGCCCTAGATGCTATGATCTTACTTATAAGTTGAGCAACATAGAAGGATCCTGTGGACACTTGTTGGTTGAAGGCTAGGTTACTATCTATGAATTCTCTGATCCCTGACTAGTGAATTGACTTTACGAGTATTTTATGGATGATATAGTTACCCAGGGTGGCTGACTTCCCAGCATTTCTTGGCATTGGGTTTTAAGCCACAGCTTTGGTACCAAGTGTTTGTCTGTGTTAGACCTTCCTGAAGGGTGTTGTTCTCATCTTGGGGGGATTCAATGCTTCCAGTTTGCAATCATCTGCAAACTTGGTCAGAGGCCTTTGACATTGACTTTGACCTCCAAGAAACCCTGAGGGACTCTACTAGTTAGAGGTGACCCCACTGATCCTAACCTCTTGGGTCTTATCAGTGAGCTAGTTAGCTTTCCAGTGTTTTATAAAGGGGTTTATGCATGGTTTCATAAGTTTGTTGACAATGCCCAAGTGTGATATTTTATCAAATGCTTTAGCCAGATCTACATAGGCAGTATACACCATTTCCACCTCATCCATTGCCTCAACGACCTTTTCAAAGAAGTACACCAGATTATGCAAGTATGGCCTTCCTTTGACAAAGCAAATTGAGACTGATCCAGTATCTGGAGGTCTCCTGTGTCCCTGTTGATAATTTCTATGATAATTCTTTCCTTGCTTTTGCAAATAAGACTAGTCAGACTAATGGGTCTGTAGTTTCCAGGATCTGTTGATGGTCCTCCCTTATGAAGTAAGATGACCATCAAAGTCCTATATTTTCATGACACAAAGCCTGTTTTAAGACTGTAGTTAAATAGTGACTGCAGGGGTCCTCATAAGTCATATTTTAGACTGTTCCAGTGGTATCCTGGGATATTATTGAGATCCATTGAGGTGGTGCTATTGGCTTTAGTGAGTGCAGCCAGTATATGCTCTATAGTTATAGTTGAAGGGATAACTTATGTTTGCGGATATTTCTTGGGGGATGGTTGGGGGTGATAGAGGTAAAGCTGGAACTTAATTTGTCTGCTGACAGGTTCACTATATATCCAGGCTCAGTAAATGTGGCACCATTAACCACCAGTTCAGCACATTGCTGTGTGCTGCCCTTGAAGTTTCTGACATAACTGAAGAATGTCTTATGGTTATCTTCCACCTGGGAGGATATTGTAACATCAAAATTTACTTTATTTGATGCAATTACCCATCTTAGGTGTCTGATTAGCTTGATGAGAGAGATATTATCTTTTTGGGAGTTACACTACATGATTTTTGCCATAATCTTTTTTTTCCTTTGGTTGTAAATCCTGTTTAATTTCAGAGGTCATTGGAGTGGTTTGTTTCTAGGGCTAGACCTGGGCTTACATCTGGTAAGTACAGCAGCTTCTATACAGCAATTGACAAGGTTGTACAAAGTTTCTGAGAGCATTCCAAATAGGCTACTTTGTTCTCGGTGTTTGGAGGGGCACCAAATTTTGACAAACCATCACTTAAGGAAATAAACCATCACTTAAGGAAATGTAGTTTGCCTTGAAATATTCCCTGTTAGTGGTTTTACTGGGGTTACAAAGTTGATTTTGATTTTAAAGGAGACAGCTTTAACATCAGACCTAACCAGGGAGGACAAGACATTTGGGGGGGGGGGTGTGCAGCTTTCTCCATATTTATGAGTATGAGGTCTATTACATTCGAGCCTCTAGTGGGCGCTTTCACTATTTGGTAATGGTGTTTGTATTTATGAAGTCCAGGAATCTCTGTGCCTGTAATTTGAGGCCATGTAAGATTCCAAGTCTATAGAGGGGTAATTAAAGACTCTCATGAGTAGTGTGTTGAGTTGGATGGTAAGTGTCACCAGTAGGTACAAGTGTGCATTGTGAGCTTCATTGGACATAGAAGGTGACTTATAGCTGGCTAGGATATAGTATGAATTTTGTCTATAGGGATCTGCACATGCAGGAACTCCAGCATGTCATCACAATCCACAAACTTAGTGGCATGTTTATTACTGATGTGCATCAAGACACCTCTGTCTTTAGTTCTTGTCCGTGTTGATACTGGTCTAAAAGTGTGAAAGGCCCTGAAACCTTGCACTTCTGCGGTACTGTCTGCTGCTTTAAACCATGTCTTGGTAACTGCACAGACATCTGTATTCCTGAGTGTGAGGAGGGCTTAAAGGAAGTGCCCTTTTTATTTAGGCTTCTGGTATTAAGCAGTAACAACTTGAGGTTCAATTGAGTTGATTTGGTTATGATGGTAGGTTTGTTAATTTGGAATTGCCTAAAAAGGCACTATGGTGGTGGATAAAGTTTTAGCTGCTATTTGACCATCAATGACAAAGCACTCTGGTCTGTTACCCATGTCTCCCCAAGCTGATAATATTGGATCCCCATAGAATGACACCAGAAATACAGCCAATTGTTAAACTCAATAATATTTTGCTTGGAATGTGGCATATTCCTAGGTGATGGTAATATGCTGCTCAGTGCTAGGCTCTTGTAAGCAAAAAGAAAGCCAGTAAGCACCAAAGGTCCGATCTTGCAAAAGAATTTCACAAATACAAAGAAGCCAAGTCAAACCCCCAAGACTAGTAAATAAATAAAAACTTTAGTAAGTACCATAAAAAACATAAAAAGATAAGTGCTTTTAGGCTACTGCCCTTCATCAGATCTACTATATCATACACTTTCACAAAGTTAAAAACAATATGTGACCAATCATAAATCCTGAAAATCAACTGTAACCAATCAAGATCAAGAATAAGGTCTACACTCCATTAGGACAGGTTTTAACAGAATGACATCATTCAAACCTGGATAGATATGCACTCTCAGTTCAGCTATCCATTTAGTTTCATCCAGTTCAGGGAGATCTATTAAATCTCCACCCCGTATGCCTATAAACATTACTTGTAAAGCCATGAAAACAAAATTATGTGCAGGAAAATCAATAATATGCTTCCATAATGCATTGTGTTTATCATGACATCTTTTATTACTGATATGCTGAAGGACACACTGTTGTGCTGCTTTTCTTGTTTTACTAGTTTTGGTTGCAGAATACTGGAGTTCATACAGTGTTTTCCAGACTACCAGACAATCAGTGTGATTTCCTGAGAGTCAGAAAAAAATAGATAGGTGGCAATGCTGCTTATATTTATTGGCAACCAGTTAATTCTTAAACAAAATGATAAGTTATGCGAGAGACACTGTATGTTTACACAATGTCACTGGAAGCAAAGCTTTCCCATAAAAGTTGTCAGCAGTACCCACACTGACCCCATCACTCAGTTCAAATCAGCCAGATAGACCCATATAAGCTGAGACATTTAAATGTAACCTTTCTAAACCCAGAAGACTTCCTAGATGAAGTACACATAACAAATACCGTAAGCAGCCCCGAATGTACTGTTTCAAAACAAAACCCATATCAACACATAGAGCCATATCTCATGGACCTCTACCTCTAAGCCCATAAGGCAAGACACCACACAATCCAACATTCTGGTCATTGCAGACTCCATTGTGAGACACACTGATGTCCCTCTCATTAGGCTGAGTCAGAAGAAAGTCACAGTCAGTTGCTTATCAGGCACCAAGATCCACCACATTGCATACACACTCAGGTCTTTGGACCACAAGTACCAGTATGCCACAGTCATAGTCCATATGGGTGCAAATGACCTAAAAAAATACTATATGGAGTTTTCAGAATTTGTGTCCCAGCCTGGTAAGAGCCTAGCATTGAGCAGCATTTTACCTTCTCCAAGGATGATGTCACTATATGAAATGAAGATGACTGACTTTAATAACTGTCTTATTTTCTGCTGTCATTCTAAGGGGTGCAATATTTGTTAGCATGGAAGGAGAAGGTCAACAGACCATACTACTTTTCCAGGAATGTTCTGCACCTCTCCCCTCTAGGCTTTTCAATGTTGCCTAAAATATTGCCCCCCCCCCCCACACACACACACACAGTGCCTTTTTCAGGCAATGCCAAACTGAAAGTACTTCTGAAATAGGAAATCAAAACCAAGAAAATCCAGAGGTGTTACTGTTCAATGCTAGGAGTCTAAACAAGAAACTCCACTCCCTCCAAGCTCTCCTCACCCTAGAGAATGCTGACATCTGTGCGGTCACTGAGACGTGGTTTAAATTAATGGAGAGCACACTGGCAGTGCAAGGCTAATATGCCTTCCACACAAGTAGAAAAGCAACTGCACCGAGAGGGATCAAAGATGGTGGTGTCTCAATTTACATCAAAAATAAATATACCTCAAGGCTAGTCAAACAGGACAACACACTCAAGGTTTTCCATGTTAAAATCACCAAGGCAAAATCCCATATCACTTTCTTGCAAGCTATAAGTCCCCTTCTATGACCCAGGAAACCCATAACAGGTATTTAAGCTTATTGAAAACACTCAGCATCCAACCCAATATCATATTCATGGTCACCTTTAATTATCCCCACTATTAACGGGCAATTATATACAACACCAAATGCGCAGGCACAGAGATTTCTCAATTTTGTAAACAGAAACACCCTGGACCAGATTATAAATATACTGACCAGGGCTCAAACATACTGGATCTTGTCCTCACTAATATGTGGAGTGCAGCACACTCCCAAGTGTTTGCATTCTCTAGTAAGGTCAGACCACAAAATGGCCTCCTTTGAAGTAAAAATAAAATCTGGAATCTCAGCTAACCTTGGAATATGCAGGAAATATTCTAAGGCTAACCTCCTACTATTAAGTGATAACCTGGCAAACTATGTGGAACTACTTATAGAAACTCTATACAAGCATGTTAATAGCTGCACAAAGGCAGCTGTACCCACCAGGAAGAAGTACAAAACTAACTAAAAAAACCAAGCCACCCTAGAGGAATCACAGCATCAACAGACTGTGTAACTGAAGGAAGAAAATCATGGCAAAAATTAGGAGGTGTAACACCCAGCAGGATAAAAAGCACTCTCATCAAACTGAACAAACATCTCAGAAGGCAAATAAAGTCTACTAAAGACAAATTTGAGGTAAATTTGACCTCCCAGGCAAAGGATAACCACAATGCATTCTTTAGCTATGTCTGCAACCTCAAAAGCAATACACAACTATGTGTGGAGATCATTGTTAATGGAGCCACCTATACTGAGCCAGAAGATATAGCAAACCTACTGGCAGACAAAATTTAGCGCTAACTTTACCTGTCTCTCACTCTCAATTTCCCCTCAGGAAATAGCATCAAATAACTCCCACCACTATCATTAGGGAACAAGTCATCAATACTCTCTCTATGGCCAAGAACAATGCATCAATGGGCACAAACAAATATCCCAAGATGCCATCTAAATATCATGAAACATGACTTATCAGGCCTTTTACCATTACTATTTAACTGTAGCCTCAAAACAGGCTTCATACCTCATGAATGAAGAACAACAGTCATCCCTCTGTATAAAGGTGGGACATCTACAGACCCTGGAAACTAATGACCCATACATCTCACCAGTCACAAATGCAAAGCCATGCAAAGAATTATCATGGAAATGATCAATAATGACGTATGAAACCTCTAAACACTGGATCCAACTCAATTTAGTTCATCAAGGGCCGGTTATACCTATTCAACCCATTGGACTTTTTTGAAGAGATCATCAAAGCAATGGATGAGGGCAAAATGGTTCACACTGCCTACCTTGATCTGGCCAAGGCATTTGACACAATACCCCACTCAGGCATTGTTGATAAACAAGAAGTTAGATACAAACCCGTATGTCACCCAGTGGATAGCCAGCTGGCTCACAGACAGGACCCAGGAAGTTAGAGTTGGACAGTCCATCTCTACAATGAGGCCAGTCACAAGAAAAGTCCCTCAGGCATTGGTCCTGGGGCCAATCCTTTTTGGCATCTACTTCTCTGCAGTCAAGGCCAATGTAAAGGGCCTCAGGCTGAATAAATTTGCAGATGATTGCAAATTAAGAGCTGTCATTGAATCTCATACTGACACAAATGTTCTCCAGGAAGGGATGATACAGACAAGTAACTTGTGTCAGAGCTATGGACAAAAATTAAATGCTAAGAAATGCATAATAGTATCCTTCAGGAAGTTATCCACTCCTGGTAACCATCATATTGACAACACACCCATAAGAGCTGATGCAATAGTCAGGGACTTGAGAACACGCATAGACAGTAATCTAGTCTTTGACCATCATGTGTCTAAAGCAGTAAGGAACTCATTCCATGTTGTGCAACTTATAAAGAAAGGTATGCCATGTAGGTCCAAGGAGGTCATTGTTCCACTGTATTCAGCATTTGTCAGACCTATCATTGAGTACAATGCCTCCTTGGTTATGTACCTACCCTGGTACATCAAACAACTGTAACATCCACAGAGGTCCCTCACTAAAATAATACAGGGAATAATTAGCCTGTCCTCTGCAGACTGCCTGAGGTCCCTATCTCTGAATTCTGTCTCCTGCAGGCTGTTGAGAGGAGATCTATGCCTGGCATACAAGGCATTGTCAGACACCATCCTGATGAACCTCCTACATATCCACAAAACAGACAACACCAGAATTACTGTCAAAGGAAAACAACTTCAAAATGATCAACACACGGCAGGTTCAGGTTAAGGCACTTTAATCTTGCAAGAAGGAGACAAAAACATCCTAATACAGAGTTTGTCTAACTATAATCAGGAAGTGAAGCTATTCTTATACATTTCTTACAAGGTATTGCCTACTAAGCTGACGTAATAAATCACAAGTTCTTTCAATATTATTTCACAGCAGCTGTTTGTCCATGATTTTCTGCTGGCATATCAAGTTTACAAAAAAAACTTCCTAAGAAAAACAACATGGCCTTGATGACCACCGGTCAGATACAACTTCTCACTATGCAATGTTACCATTCAAAGTACTATGGCTAATTCGAGCACAAAGCAAGTACAGATTACAGCTCATTTCTTCAAGCAGTCTTTGTTTGATGTATCTCTTATTTTCTGCAGCTGTGCATGTTCTCATAACATGGACAGAGCTGATTGTTCATATTCAATCACATTTTAGAAAACAGTATTGTTCTATTCATTCACTATTCATTCATTTTCCTGACCTAGCAGTAAATATCCAAAAGGCATAAACATGAATTTTGCTGTGCTAGCAAATACTAGGTCAGAGAGCATCTTGCAATTTCAGAAAGCATACTGCAGTTTGAAAAAGCATCTTATAATTTCATACAGAATTAAGCTGTACATAAAATAGAATGAAATGTGTTAACCCTTTTAGCTTCTAATAAGCACTAAACATATACATTAATACATATTCTTCTAACATTTCCCCCCTGTTAATACTTTTTATTCTATTTTCAAAAGCATAAACAGTTGCTTCTTCTCCTAACCTCTTTCTGTTCAGAATTTGCAGTTAAGAGAGTCATTCAGTTTAAACTTATGAAAGTGCTTCATTTTTCAACAGTTCTTCAATTTCAGTACTTTGATATAAAGTCTCAGAAACTGACATGTCTATAAAATCTTTGATTAATCTTTTCATGCAGGGAATACCACAACAAACACACACTCCTAATAGGAGTAATCCCACACAAATGGCAATCAGGATGTTCATTAGGATGCTACCCCACCCCCCCAAGCAAATTCTGGAAAAAGTCCGTCAGTGGGTTTGGGCCTGGTTTGGTCATGGCCGACACTTGCTGAATCACCTCAAGATGGTCGTTTATCTCATGCTGGTTGTCAGGAATATACGAACAGCACTCCTCTTTTATTAAAGCACACGTACCACCTTTCGCCGCTAGGGTGAAGTCAAGAGCCATGCGGTTTTGAAGCACCAGAGTTCTCATAGCGTTCAGTTCATCAGTCATTAATTCAAGAGCAGAAAAAGTTGCATTACTCATTACTTTGAGAAATTTGGACAGTTTTCTCACCTCCCAAATCGATTTCACTGCACCATATGCAGGGGCTATACCTGCCCATGATATAACAGTGTCACTCAAGTCCATGTGTGTCAGTTTATCTTTGTTTTTCACGGAACTATGGTTTCTCCAGCCTGCTTCGATTCGTCCCACTGGATTTTCAGGACTTTTGTTTGGATTTCCAGTTTTCTTGGCGACCTCTCTGACATTTCAAATTTTTCCCTGAGGCAAGACTGCAGTGTGTCATATGGCCGGAACCAGGTAACCCAAAAAACAACTGCCGGACCAATTCTCAGGTAACCATTTGTATGCCTTTTTCCCACAAACAAAATAACAATTCTCTACTTTAGTATTAATATACACTTGCCCTGCATGAAACATTTTCTTATCAATAATAGATAGTTGTTTTAAAAGAACAGGATTACGTTGTATCTCATCAATAGTTTTATGTATCGACTCAAGATATGCGTCATAGTTTGCATCACAGATATAACCTGCATTATTGGCTTTGGTATAACATTTGTAAGGAACAGTCACATTACAATTACTCCAACCTACCTGAACAGTATCATTTTTGTAAAAACATACAATTCCCTTTTGTGTAACAGGCAGGTACAATGCTATTTTGTCTTGCGATTTTACAGTTGTAGTATCAAAAAGCAAATTTTCCCAGGTCTCATTGACCCCTAGGGGGACAGCAGTCATTAATAATCCCCCATATGCTGTTAGTATAGCTGTGTAGATCCAGCAATTCGAAATATTAAAAGTTTCAGCATACACATATTTAATTGCTTGGTAAGTGTTAAAGTTCGGATGCCAGTCTATGAGTGATTCACGTTTATTCACTTCAGCTCGTGTGGCTGGAAAAAGGAAAGGCCACAACAAAAAGATTAATGTTATCAGTATGGCCAACAGAATGATCATGCAATACTTCTGAGGTTGTTCAGCATTTCTATTTGCTCCGTATCTGGTCATTTTGTTCTTGTGTAACAGTAACAAGTTCTTTGTCTAGTTCAAAGTTTTTAACCAATTTACAGTGTGTCAGATGAATCCAGGACGCTCGCTCTGCGATCTTGTCTGCAGTGGGTGTTGACAGTAGCACTTGGTACGGCCCTTCCCACTTCGGTGTGGTCCAATTCCTTTTCTTGATAACTTTCACCCAGACCCACGTGCCTGGGACTACTGCTGCTTCCAATGGTCTGGTTTGTTCTTTATCTGAAACAGAATTTAACTGCAAAAGTTGTTTATTACTTAAAAGTCGTCTCATATATTTCACAAGTAAACTGTCAGCCTCCTGGTCTGCAGGCATGAGAGGTTTCCACTGAGGTATATAATATGCCCTCCCAAACAGTATTTCAAAAGGAGTTAACCCCTTTGCATTTGGAACAGTTCTCATGCTCAACAGTGCCAGAGGCAGGCAGTGCACCCAGTTCTTCTGTGTCTCACTAATCAATTTCCTAAGTTTGTTTTTCAAAATCCCATTATGCCTCTCTACTAATCCTGTGGATTGGGGGTGGTATGCACAATGGTTCTTTAAAGAAATTCAAAAATATCGGCTCAACTGTTGTATGGTTTGATTTACAAAGTGTGTGCCATTGTCACTGTAGATCTTTTCCGGTATGCCAAATCTAGGAATAATTTCTTTAACAAGGACTTTTGCAATAGTAGCTGCATCTGGATTTTTAGTCGGAAAAGCTTCCACCCATTTGGAAAACATATCTATAATGACAAGACAATATTTTTTATTTTCATTTTTGTTTAGTTCTATGAAATCCATACAGATAGTATGGAATGGGTAAGGTGGTGTTGGGAAACTCCCTTGCTTAGGCTTCAGTGCCCCTTGTGCATGATGCCTGTTACAAACATGGCATGCTGCACAAAAATTTTTTGTGTAGTTTGTAAATCCATATGCAGTGAACACTCGGTTCACTAACTGTACCATCCCCCCTGTTGAGACATGGCACTGCCCATGGCTCAACAAAGCTGCATATCTAAACAAGTTAGACGGCAAAATTGGTTTTCCTTCTTTGGAGATGTACAGCCCTTTCTCAAGAATTGCTCCTCGTTTTATCCATTTCTGTTTTTCTACATTTGTAGTAAGTGTCTGCATTGTTTTTAACATTTCTAAATCTAAAATCTCAGAAGGTTGTAATTCCTCACTCAAAAGAAATACTTCTGAAGCTGAAGCTGTCTGCTTTGCAGCTGTATCAACTCTCGCATTACCTTTTGAAATCCTATCCTGTTTCTTGGTATGAGCTACACATTTACAAATAGCTACTTTCTGAGGTAACTGAATAGATTCTAACAAATCTAAAATAAATTGTGCATGATTAATCGGTTTACCAGTAGATGTTATCATTCCTCTATTTTTCCACTGTTGTGCAAAAACATGTACAGTAGAAAAAGCGTACTGGCTGTCAGTAAAAATGTTCACACATTTACCCTTTGCCAAGGTACAAGCCCTTGTCAAGGCAATCAATTCTGCTGCTTGTGCAGATAAGTTGTGTGGTAAAGACTTCGCTTCTAAAATCTCAGTATCAGAAACTACTGCATACCCCACTAGGTTCTGTCCTGTAGGACCCCTTCTGCATGAGCCATCCACGTAATATGTCACCTCAGCATCATCCAAGGGAACATCCATTAGATCTTCTCGAGGCAGTGTCTTTTGCTCAATCTCCTGCAGGCAGCTGTGTGGTGTGCCATCCGCAGGGGTCGGAAGCAAGGTAGATGGGTTTAAAGTTGTACATCGTTCAATTGTCATATGAGGTTGGCTCAAGAGTATAGTCATACAGGAAAGATGTCTAGCAGGAGAAAGATATGCTACTTTTTCTTGCAGTAAAATAATTGCGACTGCATGAGGCACTCTCAATGTGAGAGGGTGGAACAACACTACTGAGGCCGAAGCCTGTACTGCTATTGCAGCTGCAACTACTGCTTGTACACAGTGGGGCAGGGATCGTGATGAATAGTAAGCTATGGGGCATTGCTTATCCCCATGTTGCTGTGTTAACACTGATGTCATGTAACCTTGCTTACAATCTACAGTTTGGAAAAAACGTTTATGATAGTTTGGTAATTCTAAAACTAATGAGGATGCTATTAGTTGTTTCAGTTTGCAGAAAGCTGATTCTGCTTCTGGTGTCCATTGTAATAAATCTTGTGCTGCCATAGGCTTCTTGTATATCAAGTTGGTCAGTGGAGCAGACTCCAAGGCATAGTTTGGAATCCAGCTCCGACAGAAATTAGTCGTGCCCAGGAAGGACATCATTTCCTTCTTGGTAGTCGGTTTGGGTGCTTGTAAAATTGCTATTTTCCTATCTTCATCTAATGTTCTGCCTTCTTTGGATATTACATATCCCAGATATTTAACCTGCTTTCTCCAAAGCTGCAATTTGTTTTTGTTTACTTTATGTCCTTGAGTGGCTAGAAATTGTAGTAATGCTATGGTATCTTCTCTGCATTCTTGCTGGGTGGGGGCTGCCAGCAGGATGTCGTCTACATAAAGTAAAATTTGGCTGCCTCTTGGTGGGCTAAATCCCGCCAAGTTGCTTGCCATCTCCTGTGCAAATATTGTTGGGCTTTCACAATACCCCTGTGTTAGTCACGTGTATGTATACCTTTTCCCCTGAAATGTGAATGCAAACCAATGTTGGCTGTCAGGGTGTATCGGTATCGAAGGGAACGCATTGCTAATATCTACCACAGAAAAATACTTCTGTTGAGGTTTCAAATCATTCAATAGGGTGTGTGGATCTGGCACCGTAGGTGCTCTAGGTATTACTGCGTCATTTACAGCTTGTAAGTCTTGGACCATACACCATTCTCTGTTTGCTTTCCTAACAGGAAATAAGAGTGTGTTACATGGTGAATCGGGAGATTCTACCAGTACTTCTTCCTTAAGTAAAGCTGCTATTATAGGTTTGATTCCTACTTCTGCATCCTTTCTTAAGGGATACTGTCTCTTTTGTGGTCTAAATGCTGATTTTGGCGTAATAGTAACTGGTCCTGCTGTACGAATTAGTCCTACATCTGATTTCCCTGTTGGCCAGAGAGTTTCTGGTATGCTCCGTAAAGCTTTTTCTTCCTCTTCTAGTAAAAGTACTAATCAGCTGTCCTCGCTAGACTGCAAGTGTACAGCTGGGTGTGTCTGCATTATCCAACTTAACTTCTGCTTTTGTACTCCCTGTTCTGACAATTCTAACTCTGTTTTTCCCACTTTGTGACTTTTTCTCCAAGATCTGCTCATTTCACATTCTTGTCCTTAGTTAAACTAACATGTGGTAATCGATTAGATTTATAGAGTGCAAAGAATTCCTGGGGCAATGAACAGCTAACTACACTGTTCCCTTCTGTGTCCCAGTACAGATTATGTAATACTAATCTGTTTGCATGGTTTTTAAACAGTTCTTGCTCATATTCCTTATCAGGTCCTGGTGTGCTACAATAATACAGAGTACAGTGCAAAAAATGCTGTTTATCAGTGTCAAGGAAGGGGGACTTACTGATGGCTACGTTCATCAGTTCTTCGGTTACTGCCCCTGGACCAGTCGTGACTAAGTCCTGGCTGTACCAATAAAATGTTTCACCCTCCGGTCGCACCACAAAAGTATCCATTTGTCGCTGTGCTTCCATACCCTGCATAGTCGGTACTACTGCTATGCCAAATATCTGCATAAGATCTCTGCCCAAAAGGTTCACTGGGCATTTTGCAGAAACAACAATTTTGCTTTTCTGGGTCATCCCTGAAACAGGGTCAGTTATTGCTATGTTATGGGAGAGTGGCTCCTGATACAGCTGTCCATTAGCTGCTTTCACTAATATGTAATCAAATGATTCTGAATTTTCTGGTAGTTTGGAAGGATGTATCAGGGTTCGTGAAGCCCCTGAGTCACACAGGAATTTAACTTCCCTCCCCTCTACCAGAAGTGTAACTTCTGGTTTTGTGTCTGCTAAATAGAGCTCTAGGCTCAATAATGCTAAGTCCAAAATTTCACTTTCTTCACCAGCGGTGATTTCTTGTACTTCCTCTATTTCTTCTATCACATCCTCCATTCCCTCTATCACATTTGCATTTGTCTTTTCCTGGTTATTCCCTTCTAGTGATTCTTGACTATCATATAGTCAGTCCTCACCCTCCTTATCTTCCATGGCTACCTTCTTGTTTTGCTTGCAATCCCTTGCTAAATGTCCCTTTTTTCCGCATTTAAAACATTCACCCCTTTTCTTTCTCTCTTCAAACTCTTCTGATCGTTTATCAGATTGTTTGTTTCCCTGGGCATTTTTCTTTCCCTTTTTCCCGGACTGTACTACATAAACTTCTGCTCCATCTTCTACAGCAAATACTTGGGCTTTCTTTTTCTTTTTACTGTTAAAATGCCTCTCAGCATACCTAGCATATTCAAGTAGTGACTGTAATCTACTTGTACGATGGTCTACTATGTGCTTTGTAATAAAGCTGCTTATAGGCAAAATACTGCCTTTCAAAAATGCATTCTTTAATTGCTGCTCATATGGGGAATCATGTGTTTGATCTTCGGGTACCTGCATTCCACAATGGTTGTTAAAACACTCTAATAATCTAGCATAATATCTGTCAACAGTTTCACCTTCCTGTTGAATGCATTGATTAATGCAAGTCCAGTCTGCCCTAGGCTTCCATTTCTCAGAGATTCGGTCTGTTAGAACTTTCACTCTGTTATCCAGTTCTGCGTTACTATGTGATAGTGGCTTATGTTCTGCGTCACGGGGATTCCAGTTGCCACTGATCATGTGCCAATCTGGACCTACGATCTGTCTGACTACTTTTTCTACTTCTTCTCCATTCAAATGAAAACTTAACCTCATGCTCTGTAAGTCTTCTAAGAATTTTCTAAAATTAACTTTTGGATGGGGAATTCCCTCTGTGGCTTTCCGGATGTCTTCCAGTGTCCACGGTCTATATACTAGGAGAGTCGGGTCCTGTCCTGCCTGTCCTGCCTGAGGATTTGGTACTTCTATGAGTGGACATATCTCTTCTTCACTCATAGCTCGTGAATTTTTGTTTATTTCATATAACTCAGTATCTCCTCTTAAGTTACGTGTTCGAGACCTAGTCTCGATGGGATCTCTAACATACGGTCTTGGCTTTGTGGTAACAGCCGGGTATAGCGGAGATGGACCAGCTTGTCCACTCGCTTCATATTCTGGTGCAGGAAGCGGAGGGGGTGGAGGGGCTGATGCTATTACTAAATTATTGTCTTCTTTATCTAGAAACATAGCTTTTGAATTATTACTTTTTTGCTCCCTACGGTTTTCTTCCTCAATCCACCTTGTGCCTGAGGAATACCCAATTGACGTTGCTTTTTCGCCTGACCTTTTGCGTCGGTTTTAAGCTGTTTGACAAGTTTAATAAGCGAGGATTTTTCTAATTTGTCATTAAATTCATATTTATTAACCCATTTTGTATAGTATCTAACATTGTCGGCATGCTGTAATTGCATATATTTTGCATCTTTGGTTAGCGGTGGGTCTTGGGAACTTTTTGTGCACTTATTACCCATTTTTTTCTAGCTGTTATAAAATGTTACGTAACCCTTCTTATTCTCATGTGGTACCACGATTTTCTGTTTCACACTTTATCTAGAATAACTGTCTTACCTATTCTGTTTCCCTGATCTATGACAAGACTGCAATCTTTCTGTCCCTGACTTGTGCAAAACAAATCTCCTGACAGATGATTCAAATCAAGTCCCTGATCTAAAACAGAAAAAAGGTAAATCTCACCTTACCTGAGCCTCCGTGATTGACCATCTCTGGTTCATATACTAACTCGCCCTCCAGTCACAGATCAGAAAAGTGGCTGGCCTCTTTTGAACGACAATTCAGTCGGAGGTCTTTCAAAGCAGAAGAACCGATGTGGTTTCTTCCCCGTACAGTTTCATGCCACCTGGCCCATCTGACCTGAGGCGAAGTGAGAGTTTCCGGTCCGAAGGACCAATCTGTCAAAGGAAAAACAACTTCAAAATGATCAACACATGGCAGGTTCAGGTTAAGGCACTTTAATCTTGCAGCAAGAAGACAAAAACGTGCTAATACAGAGTTTGTCTAACTAGAATCAGGAAGTGAAGCTATTCTTATACATTTCTTACAAGGTATTGCCTACTAAGCTGACGTAATAAATCACAAGTTCTTTCAATATTATTTCACAGCAGCTGTTTGTCCATGATTTTCTGCTGGCATATCAAGTTTACAAATTAAACTTCCTAAGAAAAACAACGTGGCCTTGATGTCCACCGGTCAAATACAACTTCTCACTATGCAATGTTACCATTCAAGGTACTATGGCTAATTCGAGCACAGAGCAAGTACAGATTACAGTTCATTTCTTCAAGCAGTCTTTGTTTGATGTATCTCTTATTTTCCGCAGCTGTGCATGTTCTCATAACACGAACAGAGCTGATTGTTCATATTCAATCACATTATAGAAAACAGTATTGTTCTATTCATTTACTATTCATTCATTTTCCTGACCTAGCAGATAATCACCTGCTTCTCAGTAAATTTCCAAAAGGCATAAACATGAATTTTGCAAATACTAGGTCAGAGAGCATCTTGCAATTTCAGAAAGCATACTGCAGTTTGAAAAAGCATCTTATAATTTCATACAGAATTAAGCTGTACATAAAATAGAATGAAATGTGTTAACCCTTTTAGCTTCTAATAAGCACTAAACATATACATTAATACATATTCTTATAACAATTACTCATTATAAAGACTTAACATTACCTGTGATATAAATAGGATCTACTGCAGAGACAGGTATGTATCTCAGAGACTACCTCTTTTCTGGAACTGAGTCCCTATCCCTGTGAAACAGAGTTCCTCCCTAACCCAATTCAAGTGTAACCTGGACAAATGGATGAGGAACTGGAAATTTATTCCTGGTTTGGCACCTGTGTCTCTAATGGACACAGGCAGTCTGTAAGTGGTTCATCTTCCAGGCCCTTGCTTGTAAATGGTTCACCTCTCAAGCACCTGCTTACAAATTATCAAGGGTAACAGAACTTGTTAGAGATTTAGGATGCATGGCTAGGCTTAGAATGGCCCTTGTGGTTGTTAAACTACTGAATGTTACATTATTTTACATAAGGAAGTTGACTGAATTGCACTGGCCCAATGGAGAAGCATGGTAATCAAACATCTGCATTGGCTATACTATGCTTTATTTCTGCCAGGTAAAGTATCTGATACACTGTGCACTTTAAAAATAGTTACTATCAGAGGTTTAGAATGGGTCTGAATCATGATGTGTGTGTGTGTGTGTGTGTGTGTGTGTGTCTGTGTGTACCTGTGTGGGTGTGTGTGGGTGTGTGTGGGTGTGTGGGTGCGTGCGGGTGCGTGTTGGTGCGTGTGTGTGTGTGTGTGTGTGTGTGTGTGTGTGTGTGTGTGTGTGTGTGTGTGTGCGTGTGTGTGTGGTTTGGGGAAGGTCAGTAAGGTCTGCTTCATCAGTACTTGAGATTATGCCTGTGTGAAATCTATGTAGTGATGAGCAGTCTTTATTGTGCTTTTAGTATGGGTATTATGGGAAGGAGAGAGTCACCAGGAAGGAGCAGTGCATGAATTTTCTGTTCATTTTTTGTAAACAGATCAATTTCATGAGGTGCAAGAACTTGTTGTCAGTGGTGAACTACAAGTGCTCATGTTTTATAAATTTAAAATTACAAAGTGTACAAGTGGAAGACATAAAAATCAATCCAGGATCTGATTCTCATTTACAGTGCCATTGGCAGCCAATACACAATGCTGCTAGTTGCTGATGCCACAGAGAAGGATAACAAAATAACCAGATCCATTTGAGAATGCAGTAATATACAAAGTGGTATAAGGTGTGGAAAGGGGGGGGGGGCAATTTTAAGAGTAATTATATTTATCAGGTGCTCAGGACAGTAGCCGGCTGTATTATGTCCAGTGATCACTAAGCTTGAATTATATAATTTACACTTCACTAACAGGTCATATAGTTTTGGTCAGTGTACAGTTGCAGACACACACACAAACACACACACACACACACACACACACACACACACACACACACACACACACACACACACACACACATATATGCAGGCATGTGCACTGAGTGCAGACAGTGAGAGTATTTCTTATTTATATAACACTAATGGTGTTGTGGCAGATTCTTCTTTCAGTCCAAGAAAGATATTGCCAAAAATAGAAGCATTTAAATGGTCTTTTTTTATATATTGTTTATCTTATTGTGTTCTTGATGATTATCTATAAAAAGATATGATATTTCACCCAGGAATTTTTGCATTATTACATAACTTTTTATGTTTCTAACTGTAATTTTATTGAGCACTAAGGCTGCCTTTTTTATCTTACTAGAACACTTGGTAATAATCTCAGGCAGGTGTGCCAAGATGGAGGACCTATGTGTAGACCTGTCTTGTAGTTTAGAAGAAAACGGACTTACCTGTCAGGTGTCCTGATAGTACCATCACATTCTTCCCTTGCTTATTTTCATGTCGCTGCTGGCTATGTTTAAATGCAATGCAATGTATGCAGTGGTTGGGTGGCGTTCGAAAGACATGCGTAAATGGGCGTGTCTTCGTTGAAGGTTGGATGTCGAGCTGGCACCTCGGAGTTCGTGAAAATCTACTGCCAATCATTAGCAGACCGGAGTTCCGCTGTGGCCACCCCTAACCGAGAAAAGCTGAAAGACAACAACAACAATGTATGCAGTAAGACTTCATTTTACACGTGTTTATTTAAGGCTAGTTGAATTCCTTCTTGTTACTAGGAGCACTGTTTTCAGCATCATGATTCTTTTTGCAACCATGTATTCTCTTTCTAAAGGCTACCAATAAAAATAACTGAAGCCTCGTGTAGAGAAGTAGGCCACCAGACTTGCGTGGGTTATGAAGAGATGTTACTTAGGAACGTACTTATCGTGAGTATTAGTGTATCACTAGTGTTGCTTTTACTCAATGCTTTACAATTGTGCAAATCAATACAACAAAAAGCATTAAAACAAAATGTTTTCCAAGTCTAAGCTGGTTGGGCAGGCACAGAGTGCGTAATTAGTTCCTGGACTACCACAGGTTCTGTTTAGTTGCATTTAGTAATGGAATGAATATTCTTTACACTGAGGTTTCTTGATGTGGTCTGTTGATGGTGTGATGTCAGAAGAGTGCCATTTGTGAGATGCAGGTATTTTAAATGACACAGTCAGTAATGTTCAAGTAGTTGTGGGTATCATGTTAACAGCAGGCTTACAACAGGTTACGTAATCATACAGGCTGTATCAGAAAGCAATGCTGTATCTCTAAGACAACAAGATGCATCAGTAAGGGGGAAAAACAATGAGGTGTTGCTTTTCATTAGTGCACACTAAACAGTTGCTTTGTCAGTGTCTCTTGTATTGCTTTAGTTGACTTTCATCTCATTTTATAGAGGTTTATATAGGTAGTTAAGAGGCATGCAAAACAGGAGACCACTGAGGTGCCTTCCCCAGTTCCCCAAAGGACTGCCTGGCTAAGTTACTTGCTCAGACTCACGTTGAACAGAAGACAAATGGACAATGAGGAAGTCAAACCCTGGACTACAGGAAACAGCTCATAGACTTACTCATCTGCAGTAACCACCTGACTTCTTGGTTAGACATTCATAATGCCATCATACTCAATAACCCAGAGATGCTGTAACTTCCATTATGAATGCAGTACAATCTCTGTCCTTCATGGCAAATGTGCACAGGCACAACTTTGCTCCATTACTAACTACATTGCAATCTACACTAAGGTAGTATAAAGTCAAGAATCTGTTTCCTTGATTAATGTGCTTTCTTTCCTTTAAACAGGAATAGTAGTCATGTGCAGATATTCAGGAAGTATTTATCTCACTGCCATCACTCCCAGATGTGAATGGTACAATCAGAAGCAAATGCATCTTTGTGAAGGCATATTCTGTATTAATAAATGGCTGAGACCTAAGTTTAATTTAAATGAATTCAGAAAAATATGGCACTATCTTCCAAAATCATCAAGCCGTAGTAATGTACTCAGAGTGGAAATTTGGAGCACTGTTCCTTTTATGCTTTATCTTCTGTCAACAGAAGGCAAAGTGTTTTTTTTCCATGGATGTTCTCTTACTGCAAGCAGCCTTAATATGGCTTAGCGTACTGCAGAATGACTCTGCAGAAACAGCAGAAAGATGCATGACAAAGGAGTCAGGTTTATGAACACCGATTCACTCAGCATATTTGTGTTATACTATCTGAGAGCTTAAGTGCTGCACTAGTCTGCATGTCTTTCAGATCAGTGCTGCCTTTAGAAAATGCTATTCATCAATGCATGTGACAAACTGTGTACTTAACACTAATATCCTTAAAGGCAAGAAAAAGGGTGTCTAAAAAGTAGCTTCAACTAAATTGCAATAAGGCATTAGCTTATATATGTTCTGTAAACAGGATCAAATACCTGAGTTCCAATGCTTGACTGCTGGAAAATGTGCAAAAAGAGTATTTTAAACTTCAAAAAAGAAAAGACCAGTTCTCTGATGATTGTCCATGCATTTATCTCAACCCAGTACTTAGCTTTAAGTTCCATTTGAACAGTTAGTTTGATGTCATGCAAACATAACTCGACTGCATTTTTCTTTAAATTTCCAAAATACTGTATTGATCTCAAAACTATTTAAGAATTGAAAGTGTGTAGAAATGACTATGTTTATCTTTGCATTTCCAAAATATTTTAACAGTCCTGTTTCAGAGTTAATCAAATCACTTTCAATCCTGTTGTAACCTCAACCTTGTAAACACTGTCAGCAGAATAAATTATTGTTTCTAAGTATAATTTCTCATGGTTAAGCATTATCTGTCCTTCAAATGATAATACTTGCATCTGACAATGATTGCCCTCTATTTTGTCATGTTTGATAAGTTTCTGTTTAAGTTTTATGCCATATTAGAGAGGGAGCACTCTGCCTTAGCATTGCTGCAGCATATCTAACTTCTATATCCTATAGCAAATAAATGTTACCTGGGATATCTCTGTTGAGTGAAGTCAACCTGCCAAACTCAAACTAAGGATTGCTACACTCCATATAAGTTCACTGACAGGATGCAGCTTGGAAGTAGATGACATGATGGTAGGGAGGAGGCCAGACATCCCATGTTTCCAGGAGGCAAGATGGACGAGCAGTGCCAGTACAGCAAAGCCACTTGGCTTAGAATCCAGAGCCTACTACTCAGGAGGAGGATCAACCAGAAATTGTGTGGGAATTGTGGTGAGGGAGTGGCTTCAGAAGCCAGTTAGGGATGTAATCAGAATTAGTGACAGACTCATAGCAATTAGTCTCCAATGTAAGGCTAGAGCACTATTCATAATCTCAGCCTATTCCCGCAGCAAGGTTGTGATAGTGTAGGAAAGAGTGCATTCATGCAGCAAATCTTCTAGGTAAAGCAGAACAACATAAACTGGCATTGATAATGGGCGATCTGGATGCATATATCGGGGCAGAAAGAGCAGGATATGAGGACTGCCTGGCTTCACATGTGTGGGGCAACAGGAATTAAGGAGAAGAGTCAGTCTAGGCTTTTGTCTGGCAAACGGTGTGATGGTGGTCAATGCATGATTCAGCAAGAGACACAGTCACAACATCACATACAAGATCAGTCAACATGCAACTCAGGTAGACTTCCTCCAAATAAGGAAAGGGCATTGGGGTAAAATCAGCAATTGCAAAGTCATACTTAATAAAACAGTCAGCCCATAACATGAACTACTGGTTGCCACAGTCAGCTGCAAGCAGTGTGGTCAGAGGAGGTTCTAAGGTCAACAGAGGCTAGGCTAAAAACCTGGAAGTGGACTTTAAAGAAAGCACAAGAGTTCAAAAAATTACTGAGGTCACTAGCACCTCAGGAAGAAGAGGAAGTAGGTGGGGCTGAAGATGAAGGCAGCACCTCAAAGAAGCACGTGTGAGTACAATATTACATATATGTGGCAGAGCCAGGTATGTAAGTAAGGTACATAAAGAAAACTTGTGGTGGAATGGAAAAGTCCAGGAATTCATCAAAAGAAAGTGCAGGAAAAAGTGGGAGATAAGAAAGACAGATCAGGCTAATAAGGAATACTGGATCCCTAACAAAGATGGTTAGAGAGGAAATGAAATAGCAAAGAACAAGGCATCAGAGGCCCTCTAGCACTTTCTGGAAAGTGACTTAGTAGATGACACAAAGAAACTCTATTACACTGCAAGATAGTCAGACACCCTTCATAAGAAATGTCAGCAAAAACCTGCTCATTCGTCCATGGGACATCAAGGTCAGATGGAAGGACTAGTTCCAGTAGCTTCTGAATGAGGAAAATCCCACAGAAGCTGTACCGCCCCTGACACAGCCTAGAGTGAGAGAAAAAGAGGACCCCACCCTAGAAATAGTGCTAAGGAAAATAAAGTCAGGGAAAGCAGCGGGTTCAGATGAGGCCACAGTAGATCTGATCAAGATTTGGGTGATATAAGGGAAAATTGGCTTATGAGGGTACTCATGGCAGTATGGAGAGAAAGGTATATCTCAAATGACTGGAGAATAAGCATAGTAGTGCCTGTACACAAGAACAAAAGTGCATCCACAACAGTGGGAAGTACAGAGGAATCAAACTTCTGTCATACTACATGAAAGTTCTGGAGAGAGTGATTGATAAAAGAATACACAGATTAGTAGAAATTAAGATGGGAGATGAGCAGTTTATATGCAGATTAGGATGCAGCACAACCACCCTAATATCTGCAGTGAATCAGATAATTGAGAAGAAGCTATAAATGAGGAAAGAGTTCAACTGGGCATTCCTAAACTTGAAGAAAACATATGTCAAGGTCCTGAGAAAGCTGATTTGAGCAGTCCTGTGGTAGATCAAATCCCCAGAAACATTGGTATAATAAGGGAAGGATACATACAAGGATGCAATGACTCAAGTATGAACAGTGCTCATTCTCACAGAGGTGTTCCGAATGGGAGTGGGTATGCATCAGGGTTCAACTCTGAGCCGACTGCTGCTCATACTGGTGATGGACTACATTAAAATACAAGTGAGAGCGGACAGATCAACAAAGTTGCTGTATGCAGATAACATAGCATTAGAGGCAGACTCTGAGCAAGAATTTCAGCACAGGATAGTGGAATGGAATACAAAACTGAAGACACCTAGGATGAAACTGAGTACAGATAAGACAGCTGTAATGGCAGCAAATGGGGGAAATCAGACAAAGCTGAGAATCTAGATAGAATGGAATATAATGCTAAAGGTTAACAGCTTCAAGTATCTTTGAGGGATGGTTGAGGAGAAGGGTTGTCTGAATGAATGTGTCAAAGCTAGAATCAGAGGGGCTGCTGCCAACTGGCACAGAATATGTGGGGTAGTGTATGGCAGAGGAATGTTAAAGATGCTGAAGAATAATGTATGCGAAACAGTGATGTGACCAGTGCTACTTTATGGTACAGACACCTGGGCAGTAAAGACAGAGTAGTTGAGGATGCTAGAGGTAATAGGGATCAAGTGTCTGAGATGGGTAGTAGGATGCAGTCTGTTGGACAAACGAAGAAATTAGGACATCCAAGCAGCAGCTAAAGTATCCCTATTTGAAGGGAAAGTCAAAGAGAACAGATTACAGTGGTCTGGGCATATGTGCAAAAATACAATCTGCTGAAGAAGATTTAGGACAGAGAGGAAGAAGGCAAGAAGAAATAAAGACATCCAGAAAAGAAATGGATGGATTGTGTGAGAGAAGACCTGTGACAGGCATAACTCGTGAAAAACATCCAATTCACCACCTTGACTAATAAGGTACAAGTCACAGTCATAAATAAATTATTGATTACATTCATTTTACAAATT
This sequence comes from Protopterus annectens, assembly GCF_019279795.1. Taxonomy (NCBI): domain Eukaryota; kingdom Metazoa; phylum Chordata; order Ceratodontiformes; family Protopteridae; genus Protopterus; species Protopterus annectens. Next base: position 734,360,464 of record NC_056728.1, read on the forward strand.
TTGTAGCACTTTTGTTCACAACAAATCTCAACAGACTTCATCAGACCGTAAAACTAGCTCCTGTAATAAGGAACCCTTTTATACTGGAATTAACATTGCATGACACAGAGTATGCTGTACAATCTTTCTAACATCTCTACACAGCAATTAAAAAGTATATTAATTATTTACTTAGATAAAATAAATTAATATAATATTAACTATCAGTTTTTGTAAATTGAAGACTATATATAAAAATGGAAATGTATTTTGCCACTACAGTTTGGCTGTAGGTAATTTCAAAATACTGCTGATGGAAACACTGTCATTCATATCTGAAAAAGTGGTAGCCATAGCCACAATTGCCAAACCAACTCCCTAGATTCAATGGGAGTCTCTCACTGGCCTCTTCTTGGAACTTGTTTTATAAGTTCTAAAATACTAAACTTATAGGATCAATGAAGACCACACCCCATAAAATGTTTAAAAAGAGCATTGTTAATATTTTCTCTATTTATATCATATTGATGTTCATGCATTCTTATATGAAAGCATCTCTCTATTTTCCCAACATAATATGGTTGGCATGCACTACATATAACTGTATAAACCAGCCCAGCTGAATTACACTTCCATGGAAAATTCACTCTAATTATTTTAGAATAATTTTTAATCTCAGTGGTGTTCCCTTCCAAAATACAGGGGCACTGATAATATACCCCCCCCCCCATTTTTTTATTCCATGTTTTCTTGAGTGAGAAATTATTTTTCAAACGTTCTACCTTGTTTTTAATACTTTTACCCTTTTTTTAACAAAAACACACCCACCTTCTCAGATATTTTGCGGTCTGATTTAAATTATGCCAAAGTTCTCTTGAAAATTTCAGTAATTTTCTTGGTATTAGAAGTATATTCTACTGCCATAGCATCATTAAAACCATGGTTTTTGTATGAGGAATTAATTCCCCTATTCCAAATATTGTTTTTTGAACTCTCGGGTCTATCCAAACTCCTGCCTGGTAATGGTTGGTATCTATTATGCTTCTCAGCAAAAACTTCATCACTTATAGATATGAGAAACTCATCAGGGTAACCTCTGTCATGAAACATTGTCAGTAAGCATTTTCTTTCTTTCAAAAATGTACCATTACCAACCTCCTTTATCAAAACCTTACTATCAAACTTAAAACCTTGCTCTGCATCAACAAATAATATTCCCTCTACCTTTCTCCAGCTAACAGCTGAGTCTGTTGCCCTGCCCATATCCATACTAATTAATCGCTCTATAGTAGAAGCAAAAATCCCTACTATATGGAAACAATTCCACACTCTCCCAATACACAAAGGTGGCAACTCCGCAGATATCTCTAACTTCTGCCCTATTGCTATCCTGTCCCCTCTATCTAAAGTCCTAGAGAAGTGTGTGCATAAACAGGTTATGCAATATCTTACCCAAGAAAACCCTATAACTCCTACTCAACACAGCTTCAGACCCAGTCATAGTACTACCACAGCACTCCTTTCCTTTCTCAATACTGTCTCTCTTGTCAGGGATGACCACAAACTGGTTTCATGCCTATTCCTGGATCAGTCTAAAGCATTTGATACAGTTTCTCACCCTGTCCTGTTGAACATACTACACAAACTTAACTTCTCCCCTGATGAAGTCTCATGGTTCTCCAGCTACCTCTCTGATATATCCCAATCAGTAAAATGGCAATCAGCACTTTCTCTACCTCTCCCAGTCAAAATGGGTGTACCACAAGAATCTATCTTAGAGCCTCTACTCTTTGATATTTTCACTAACCAACTCCATTCCTCCTGCCCCCAGTCTTCACTAGTTCAATATGCTGATGATTCGACTGTTACTACAATTGCCAACTCTCTTTCTGAAGTCTATTCTGCCACCCAAACAGCCTTTAACTCGGTCAAAACATGGCTCACTGACAACCAGCTCATCCTCAACCCTGAAAAAAACAAATTGCTACTCTTCCTCCCTAAACAAACTTTCACTATATTATCCCTAAACAATACTCCTATACAAGTAGAACCCAGCACCAAACTATTAGGAATAACCATTGATGACCAACTGAAATTCGACTTACATGTCAATAATTGTATCGAAATGACTCACCAAAAACTCAAACTCCTCTACAGAACAAAAAAAATTCCTCTCCCCTGAAGTCAAGATTACTCTCCCATTCATACCTTCTACCCAGTCTTATGCATGGCTCCCAGATCCTTACTAATCTCAACTCTACCCTCCTCGTTAAACTCAAAAGCACCTACAATAAAGTTGCTCATTTTGCAGCTTAGCAAACCTACAAAGCCCACAATTGCATCTCTCTAAAACTTATAAACTTGTTAGAACTACCTCACCAACTTTTACTCTCACAGCTCTCCATTATTCACTCCATCCTATACCAACCATCTTACTGTTCAACACGTGCTCCTCTCATCTCCTACTACAATACCTCCCACCAACTAAGAAGCTCTGACCAAAATTTGCTCCAGGTCTATAAACCCAAAACTAAATTTGGATATAACATTTTAGTTACCACCCTTCCATGTCCTGGAATAAACTGCCTCAACAGATTAGCACCCTTACCAATCCAAAACGATTCAAGGCAACTGTCAAGGAACACCTCAGAAATTACCGGTCCAGCTACTGCATGCAGCCCCCATAACTTCTTTCTCTGTCTGCCCTCTTCTCATCCCTCAATCCAACATTTTCCTTTTTCACATTCTTTCTTCTTAACCCCCCTGATTTTTCCTCATCATCTGTACATTCATATTTTAAAACTAATACAAGCTATATAATTTATCCTATTACTATTTAACTGTTTACACTAAACTCATTTCTACTTGTTTTTTTTTCATCCTCTCTCCCTTCTATTTTCACTCTTAAAAGCCTCTGCATCTTCCCTACTCATCTCTACTCTATTTGTTGTACTTACTATATAATACCTTGTAAAATATGACTGTCTAATAACTGCAGAAACATGACTGTATCACAACTGTTCATACTGAATTGCTTATCTTTTTGCTTGAACTGATTTGAATTATATATTTAAAATTATTTTCTTGTACTTTGATGGAGCTTTTCTCCCCAGGTCTCTGCTGAAAAGGGCTTTCTGCCCAGTCAGACTAACCTGATCAGCAAATGTAAAATAAATAAATAAATAAATAAATAAATCATCTTGAGAAATCATGGCTTTCAGCCTCACTAGTTGGCCTTTCACTAAACTCTTTCTTTTGTGACATATGATGAAAACTACAAAACAACAAATATGAATTTGCAAACATTTCTTTTTGTAAATAATAGATTTAAAAAGCTTGTCCCCCTTACTAATAGTGATATCTAAATAACTGAATTTATCAAGATCCATAGTATAAGTAAATCTTAAAAAATCAGTTGGGTTGTTGATATAATCAATACATTCTAACAGTCTTTCTTATTGTCTTTCCAACAAATTATATCATCCAGAAGTCACCCATAATAATTCCAACACTGGGAGAGCTTTCAATTAAATATATATAATGGCTGTCATATTTCCACATAATCATATCTGGGTAAATGAGGGCATATGCTGCCCCCATACCTACTCATTTAAGTTGTTTAAAATATTTCCTTTCATATAAATAAAATAATTAATTAAATAATATTCCTAAATTAATTTAACATATTAACTTCAGCATTTAAAAACGTACAATTTAGAAGGATTTCCTTGAATATCTCTTATCCTAAGTGATGTGGAATACAGGAGAATAAATCAATTATATTGATAGTTAAAATATCAAATGCTCATCCCACAAATTGCTGTTTACATTTCAGAGGGAATCCCAAAAAACCTTTAGTGAATATCTAATGCTGTAATAAAAGGATTAGTGGGTTCGATCAATAAATATAGCCAGTGGCTGTGTTTTACAAACTCCAATAGCTACTGTAGGTGAGAAAGGAAGACTATTCACATTCTTGTGAACCTTAGGAATACCAAAAATAGAAGGAATAATTGACCTGGTAATGTAAAAAAAATTATAAAGTCCAAACTACCTTAGTCCCAAGGCAGACCATCATTGAATACAGGAAGTTGGTTTGGCTATTGAGTTAAGCGGTTATCTCTTTTTCTTGTTTGAATGACAGTGTCTCTATTAGCAATATTTTGAAATTATGTGCAGCCAAATTGTAGTGGTACAATACATTTTCATTTTTTATACATATTCTTCAGTGTGAAAAAATGATATTTTAATATTTTATTATTTTATTTTATTGAAGTTCATAAGTAATATATGTTTTAATTGATGTTTATAGCTTTTAGAAGGGTTATACACCATACTCATGTGATGTAATTTCCTATATGTAAACAGTCCATGGGATTCAATAAACTCTGTACAGGAATAGTGCTATTCCTGCACGGAGTGGTTCATGTCTGTGTAACCACAGCAGCGCACCTTGCATATTCATGAAGGCATGCTGCTGTTTAGGCTAAATGGCCACAAACTGTGAATGAGTGCAGGGGGCGTGGTGAAGTAGAGCACGGACTACGAACATGCCCCCTGCACTCAGAAAGTGCTGTGCAGCACTTTCTAAAGCGTCTATATCACATTATCGCATTTTAATAATATTGAATGTCTACAATATCGAAAATGCCGTTAAAACCATTTTTGTGGGGGGCTGCACCCACACACCCCCTGCTAATTATATATACCAACTCCAAGATCGCACTACAGTGAGGAAAGGGCACATTTTCCGATGCTCACTGTACCTCGATCTCACAAAAAAAAATTTTCACTGAAAGGTATTTTCGACATTGTTGCCATTCGATATTATTAACATGTGATAATGTGATATAAACCCCTTTCTAAACCGGATCTGGCATAGTATTAGATAATTTCTCTAATATTATGCCAGTAGTTCAGTGTCCACAAACACTGAAATGAAATAAATGATTATTTCAGTGTCCATGGACACTGAAATACACACAGGAGCAGGAAACCAATGCAGGGTGTGTGTGACAGGTTCTGTGACACACTCCCTGCATTGTAAAAGTGCAGTACGACACCTTGCAACCTGCTAAAGCAGGAGATGTGGACAAAGGCACAAATAATGGGGGGGAAATGAACTAAAATAGGACAATTCTTAAATATTGCCCTCACATGCTTAGAAAGTTGATAGAAAACAGGTCATGCATTAGCATAAATCCAAAGGATAGAAGTCTGGAAAGTCAAAGATATGCCAATAATCTCTGACAGCTGTCCATGTGGACAAAGGCACAAATAATGGTTGGACAAAGCAGTAAAAATAGGGACACTAATTAAATATAGCCCTCACAAATTTAGAAAGTTGATAGAAAACAGGATATGCATTAGCATGAATTTCTAAAAGATAGAAGCCTGAACGTCAAATGTATGCCATTATTTGCTGACTGCAGTCCTTAATGATTTGTCAGAAAACCTCAATATTCGCTATATAACATAATAATATAATAAATCTTTTTTTTTCCATGCTAAGGAATGTTTAAGCGTAGTTAAGCGGGTATGCGCATTATGGGCCTCCGCTTAACATTGCTTAACCATCCCATAGAAGATAAATAGAAATATACGGCTGAAATTCTAAAACCAAGATAGTGTACAGGCATTCATGGTTTGCATACCAAAATAGGCAAGTTATTTTAATATGGGAAAACAGTGTTAAAATAATCTTTTTAAACTTAAAGTATGTAGTAACTGCCTTTTGTCAATCAGGGTAGTGTAGTAAAGAAAATTAACATGGGTGTAAGTGGGAGTAAGCAGTGCTAAGTGAAGCTAAGAGGGTTTATTTAACCATCTCTTAGCAATGCTTAGCACCATGCAAAACCACACAAACCTGCTTATAACTGCTTAAAAGTGCCTTAATCACCCTGTCTCCATCAGCCCTTGCTCTGCCCAGAAACAAAGCAATCAGCCCTACCAAGTCTTGAGCCAAGGATGCTGTGCACTACAATCACAGCAACATATCACTACACAAGCTGAGCTGTGGGAATCTGTAATGCTTTTACAAACATATCATTCATTCTGGTCATTTAACATTAATAAAAAAAAGTAATCATTTCCTTGTCTGGAACCCAAGACCCTGTGCACAACAATCACACCAACATACCTCTACATCATCTGAGCTGCAGGAATTTGCAATGTTTTACAAACAAATCATGCACAACGGTCATTCAACATAAGGGTGAATATCCATAGTACTGTTAAATACATATATATTATTTATTTATTTATGTATTATTTATTTATTTAAATTTGTTGACCGGGAGTGTCCGACTGGGTGTAGGTCCATTTTCAGTGGAGACCCGGGGAGAAAAGCCCCACAGTTAAAATAAACAGACAGTAGTTACATTGGATTACATAGCGATTAATAATTTAACATAGCAATTACTTACAACATATTTACAGATGAAGAACATAGTACATCAGTAGACAACTAGAATCTTTATCTGTGAAGTACATAACAGACATTAACAAATGTTACAATGAGAAGTTCCTACTGTATAATAAGTACTAGGCTTACGAGCATCTGAGCTTGCTATAATTAAGGTAGTTAGTGGAGTGGAAAGAAAGGTAGTGGTTGGATGGGGTGAATGATATTAGAGTGGGAGTTGCAAGGGCATAGCCAGCATGTTTTTAGGTGCACTTTTAGTAAAGTTTTGAAGTGGGTGCACGATGGTATGGAGGTAATTGTGGGTGGAAGGGAGTTCCATAATTTGGCTATGGTGCAAGAGAATAGTGCTTCACCAGCAGAGTTATTGGCTTTAGTGATCTGCAAGTGATTTTTGTTGCTGGATCTTAGTGGTCTGGTGGTGCGATAGGGTTGGAGTAGATTCTGGAGGGATGGGACATTTAGTGGATGGTTTACTAGTTTGTGGGCGAGTGAGAGTTGATACCACTGAAGGAGGTGAGGGAGTTCACACATATATTATATGCTTAGTTGTAACATAACGTCCCTGAAGGAGATGATGTCTGAAACACCAATGGATGTCAACAGTTACTCTGACTACATTCCTCACAGTATCCCACTGCTTCCACAAAAACAGATGTTGTCTGAGGAACAAATCAAACATAACAGCCAAACTCCTGGGCAGTCTGTGGACATCAGGACAGTTTAGAGGTATGTCAGAGACATATCATTGTCAGAAGTCAAGTCACATAGAAAATGCATGTCCAGATGAACCCTGTTAAATTAGCAATCCTCTGTGTGTATAACAGCACTACTGACTTACAATCTGTACCCAGTTCTGGAGCTTTGTTCCCCATGTTGCTGGGCTGTCTCCACATGTCCTCTCCTGAGAGTTATTCCCACCTACTGTCTTGTGAAGCTGTAGCCCCCACACCTCCACAATGTCCTCCACACAGGGAAGGAAAAGGGGCAAGGCACACATGAAGGCCATAATTATAGCACTGTGTTGCTATGGCATTGGCAAATGGAAAGACAACACAGCTGTTCTTGATGAAAGTAGCAATTGGGAGACACCAACTGGTGCACAGACCATCACCTGCTCATAAGCAGTACCTACAAAAGGCAAGCTGCTGCCTATGCAACACAGGTCTCAACCCATCTACACAAAGACAGACTGTGACTACACAAACATAACCATTTACATTGTTGTGAGAGAACTCCTGAGCACTCTAACAGTTATGTCAATCATGTAAGCATGTAATGGAATGCAGAAGGGGGGATGTAATGATGTCAAATGGGACATTAAACACTAGGCTGCAACAAGACCTGCTGGACTCCATGCTGCTGTCCAACACCTATGTCCATTACTGTTTGTCCTGCCTGCATTGACATGGAGCATATCTCTGGCCCCTGAGTCACCCAAGCAAATGTCAGCTCATGTATGACTACTACTGGAGTCTCTGTTGTCCAATACTGAGTGCGTCACTGGCCAGCTACCTGGGATGTTGTTGTAATTACTCATATGTCACCTGTGAATGCTACTCTGATACATATGCTTGTCTTACAAGGGTATATCCATAGTACATGACAGGCACAGATGTGTGTGTTGAACTGTATGTGTTATACAGAGCTCATACCTGACAACTGTCCAGAGTTTTGCAGACTGACCACATGCCTGCCTCATATTTGTAGTCAATGGCTCAGACAGTTGTGTATTGTCTGGCACATCACTGGCAACCCATTAAAGACTGAATTCATAACAAATTAGCATACATTCCATTGTCAGATGTCATATTCTACAGAGTACACCTGTGAATGTGATACTGTCTTTGCTGGCAAATAAGTGTGTTTCAGCTACATTCATAAAGTGACACTATTTCCTGGCCTTTGTCCACCACTGATGTGTGCCTTTGTGCAGATGTCTTCTCTAACAGCAGCTAGGTGTCTTACCATGACACCCATGTCAATGCAAGCGTACCTTGTCCTGTAGGATGCTGACATTTGTGCAGTCACTGACACCTGCTTTCTAGCTGTGGAGAGCACTCCAACCTTGCCAGGTCACTCATCCCATCATACGTGTAGACCCCAAATGGAGGCCCACAAAGCCACAGGAAGTGGAGTATTGTACATTAGCATACACATACATACCTCCAGGCTGGACAAACAGTATGCCATAAGGGTGACATCCTGAGTGCAGTTAACAGTTGACAAAACACCTACTCAATTCATAGCTAGCTACAGGCCTCCAAACATGACTATGGACACCCACCACACCTATTTGTACCTGCTGGAATCTGTCAGGATTCAGTCATCTACCCTGCCCATGGGTGACATCAAATACCCAAACATAGTGTGCCTGACATATGCCACTGGAACATGAACACACATAGATTCCTCGGCTTTGTCAATTGCAATGCAGTGGATTAGCTGGTCAACACTCCTACGGCAAGTGGAAATCTCATGTACCTGGTCTTAAACAACATGAGTAGCCACTGTAGCACTCATACAGTGCCATCATCCTTGGTAATATCTGACCACATAGCCATCACTGTTCAGGTCACCATCTCCCCCTGCTCCCCCCTTTACAGTGTCATACATATTGAACTGTACACAAATGACTATAAACTCCCTCAGAGTAGGTAGAAGTAGCTGTACAACCATCCCATTTGTTGGAACTAGCAGCAGTGTCCAGACCCATACCACAATTCTGTGTGGGCACCCACATAGCTCTATGGACTCAGCAGTAACTGACAGGAAAACATCATCCCCCTCAAGGTAGAGTAAACACCTTTGCTAGATGGCAGCAATACACAAATACCATAATAGGTGAAAATAATTGCTGGACAGGCCAAGAAGGAACAGGTGTCCCATCGAAAGCAATGTCGCCTTGGTCTGTACAAGCAAATAATGGCACAGGTGATGTATCTTAAGGCTTTCTTTGAGTGCATATCAGACACATCTACCAAGGCAAATCACTAGGCCTTCCACACATGTCTGCAATTCCAGAGGAAACACACAAATCTACTCTGTAGTGGTGGTCAATAACACCACATGCACATATGGCATAGATATAGGCAACTGGCTGCAAACAGCTGAAGTGTAAACATCACCCTCCTGTCCCCCCAGTGGTACACATGTGCATGTAAAGCACCTGCCCCCCTCCCCTCATCATAAGGTGCAGGTGCATAATGTCCTCTCAAAGGCAACACACAGAGGTCTCCATAGTCATGATACCATCCCTGGCTGCATCCCACATGAACACAGGCATGGGCTGTCAGACCCATTCTGCACTTTAGTCAGCAATAACCTGAGCACTGGTGTCATCCCACCTGCACAAAGGACAGCCACTGTCATCCCTCTACACAAAGGTGAAAGATGAATGTTGGAGTATGCAATTTACTGGCTCTCATTGGTGGGAACATGACACATCAGGACCAGAAGTGCAATTCCAGCTTATACTGTGCTGATAGATGACAGGAATATGATGTGGTCATACGTGGTGGCTAATGATAAACAATGTTGATGTTTAGGTGCTGTAAAGAATGTTGACCAATGTATGAGGTCCTGTAATGTATTTCCTTGCTTATGTCTTCCAGGTGACATTCATAGGTTCATAGGTTCATAGGTAGGTACTAGGCTATCAGCCCAAGGGCCTACGGAAGCCTAGCCAACAAGGTTCCCTGGCTTACGCCACCCAAGAAAGTTATTTTCCTCTGCTACTGTTGAGCAGAGACACAGACGTGATCCCCGGGGTGTATTTCCTATTTCCCATCCACTCATCAAGATTGTTCTTGAAGAGTGCTAACGAAGAACTTTGCTTGACATAGATGGGTAGCCTGTTCCAGAGTATGGGAAGTCTCTGGGATAGGAATCTATCCCTCCAGCATGTCCTGTTTATTGTGGTGACAAGGTTTAGGTCCCTAGAGCGTGTAGCTTGGAGGGATTGGGATTTCTTTAGGTGTAGCATGTCCAACAGCTCTGGGTTTGACACAGCTTTATATGTTAGGCAGAGATCACCTCGGAGTAGGTGATATTCTACGAAGTAAAGCTGGAGTTTTTTGAGGCGGTCAGTATAGGGCATTTGTTTGAGTCCAGTAATCCTCTTTGTGAGGTACTTCTGTGGCCTTTCCAGCTGCTGCAGATGTCTTGTGAGGTACATTCCAAAAGGGGCATTGTACTCTATAATGGGTCTAATGAGTGTCGAGTAGAGGGGAATGATGACCTCTTTTTTCCTGGATGAGAACCCTTTTATGATGAGGTGTGCCATGTAGAAGGACTTCCTGACTACTGTGGCGATGTGACTATCAAAGGAGAGACTACTGTCCATCTGGGTCCCAAGGTCTCTTATCACGCATTCTGTGTTAAGTAGATTGCTGCCTATGTGGCAGTTTATGGGTACAGAGTTTTTACCAAAGGGGATGACACTGCACTTTTTGGCATTGAGCTTGAGGCAATGGCTGTGACACCAGGCATCTGTCTCAGTGAGGCCTTTCTGTAGGATGTTCACATCATTTGGGGACTTGACTATGGCTCCTAGTTTGCAGTCATCTGTGAACTTCGTTAGCCAGAGGCCTTCTGTGTTAGCCTGTACTTCAGAGAAGTAGATACCAAACAGGAGCGGTCCCAGGACGGAACCCTGTGGTACTCCACTTGTCACTGGTTTGAGGTCAGATTAGGAGTCTGCAACTTTTACAGTGTGGGTTCTGTCAGTGAGCCAGTTGGCAACCCATCTTGTGACGTAGGGATTTATGCCTAGTTTATTGTGTTTAGCTATAATTCCAGAATGGAGGATGGTGTTGAAAGCCTTGGCGAGGTCAAGATAGGCTGTGTGAACCACCTTACCCTCATCAACGGCTTTGGTGACTGCCTCAAAGAAGTTGATCAGGTTCAGGAGGCATGATCTACCTTTCACAAACCCGAACTGGGTGGGATCCAGAGTTTGGAGGTTACCAATGTCTTTGTTTATGAGTTCCATGATGATACGTTACATGGCCTTGCAGACCAGGCTCGTCAGGCTAATAGGTCTATAGTTCCCGGGATCAGTGGTGGCTCCCCCTTTGTGGAGTGGGATAACTGTTGCTGTGCGCCATTCAGTGGGCACAAAGCCTGATGCGAGGTGAACATGGTGCTTTAGTGGGGAGCCAGTTCATTCTGAAGTTCATGTAAAATGCAGCCTGGGATGTTGTCCGGTCCCATGGGTACTGTGTTTTTGGCTTTAGAGAATGCAGCTATCACCTGCATAGTTCTGATTACAGGGACTCTGCATTCTTCCTGTAGAGATATGGGCCCTTTAGGTGGTGAGGGGGGTAAAGTTAGCACTGAACCTATCTGCCAGGATGTTGGCAATATCAGTTGGTTCTGTAATTTTTATGCCTTTGTGCTGTAACTCAGAGAAGATCTGGGTGTTGCCATTGAGATTCTTGACATAGCTATAGAATGCTTTGTGGTTGTCCTTGGAATTAGTGGCGATTTTATTTTCGTAGCTAGCTTTGGAGGATCTTAGAAGGGATCTCAGCTTCTTACTGAGGCTGACCAGGGAGCTCCTCCACTCATGGGATTTTACTCTCTTTTGCAACAGTTTCTTCCTTCTGTTGTACAGTTTGTTTATGGCAGGGGACCACCAGATTGGCTTCCTTTTTTTGGAGGATAGCGTCTTGGTTCTGTTTGGGATAGCACGATCCATGCACTCATGTAAGTGCTTATAGAGTGCATTTGTATAGGATTCAGCAGTTGTAACTGTATTGTCCATCTGCATGGGTGTCATGAAGTTCACTACTTCTGTCTTAAGAAGCATGAAGTTGGCTTTGGAGAAATTTTTTACTGTGGTTGCCTTAATGGGGGGTGGGGGTGGGATGTGGATATCAAGGGTGATTAGCTTATGGTTGGATCGGACCAACAAGGAGTTGACTTCAGGTGTGGAACACCGGTCACTCATGTTGGTAATGACTAGGTCTAGGATATTGTTGCCCCTGGTGGGGGTGTGGATAAGTTGATCTAGGGCATTGGAGTTTATGAATTCCAGAAAGCGTTGCACTAAGGAGTTGGTACATGAGTAGTTTTCCCAGTTAATGGTGGGGTAGTTGAAGTTGCCCATTATTAGAGTGTTTGGTTGAATCCTAATATGTTCCAGTACATCAAGAAAAGAGGAGTGGGAATCCTGGGGCATGGTGGGGGATCTGTAGCAAGCTACAATTTGGATTGCAGTTTTGCCAAGAGTTAGTTGCACTTGGATAACCTTGGATGCATTATGCTGAGCAACTAGCCTGGAGGTGTGGATATCCTTAATGAATATGGACACACCCCCACCTTTGGTGTTTCGGTCCAGGTTACATGGCCGAAAAGTGTGGTATGAGTTATAGCCTGGTAGTGCAGGGGTGCTCTCTGGAGCCTTGAAGCAGGTCTCAGTCACTGCACAGATATCGATGTTCTCCATTTTAAGGAGTGCCTCAAGTGAGTGCATTTTGACATTTAGACTTCTAGCATTGAGTAGCATTATCCTCAGTTTTTGCTTGCTTGTTCCTGTTATGGTGGTGAATTTGTTACTTGAACCCTGCCTAAAAAAGGCACTATAGGGGCAGCAAGAGCCTTACCCAGTATCCGGAATCCCAGGGGCGACAGGTGCAGGACATCTGTGGCAAAGCATCATGGTCTGCTGATCATGTCATCCCAAGCAGACAGATACTGGATCCCCTTAGAATGACACCAGAAGCTTAGCCAATTGCTGAAGTCAATCATTTTGTCCTTGTACTGCGGTATCATTCTGGGCAATGGCAGAATGCTACTCAGGGCTAGGGTCATACCTGCCTGGGCTACAAGATCGGAGACCTCTTCCATGTCTCTTTTCATGTAGTCCAGGGAGGTACGTCTCAGGTTATTCACACCAACATGGACAATGACAGAGTCATATTTGTACTTGTTGTGGAGTGACCTAAGTGCGTGGGTTATGTGGTGGATCCTGGCACCCGACAGGCAGCTGACAGTAACCTTCTCCTTGTTTAGCCTGGTGAGTGGGACATCAGTGTGCCTGCCTATGGAGTCACCTATGACTAGTGTGTTGGGTATGTTGTTATGCCTTATTGGCTGTGTTTGTGTGGCACAATGAGTCTGGGGGCTATGTGTCATTTGGGTTGTGTTGGGGGATGGAGGTTGTTTGTGTTTCGGCTTTGGAGGTCTCTGTTGCTTAGGCAAGATTATTATTGAGAGACTCTGCAAATGTTTTTGAGTTTCTATGTGTGGATTTTGGTGGTGTAGACGTAGTGAGACTATGTGATGGGTGTGATGTGATGCAAATGTTTACCTTCTCCTCATGACTGTCAGGTTCAGTCTTGGTTGGAGAGAGCTTTACCTCCAGTTTGGCTAGATAAGTGCATCTCTCACAGGTTGTAGTGTTTGGTGGTAGGAGGAGAGGGTTGTCTGTGTACATGAGGCAATTTCTACTCAAGATGCCCAGATTCATCAGATAGACAGGGGAAACACTGGGAGCTGACCCTTGGACATGCCTGAATAAAAAAAATATTTTCCTCTAGATAAGTGAGGAAAGTGACTACAAGAGCTGGTTTTCTCAACGCCAGTGAGAAAAGTAAGTACAAAAACTGTTTTCCTCTAGGTAATGAGGAAGACTGAGTGCTATAGTAATTAGTAGCTTATTTAGTGCTTACAAGTTCTGAACAAGTGCTGAGCATGAATAAGCAAATTTAAGTGCTAAAACTAAGAATCTGTACCTGCACTAGACGAGTTACAGGACAGAAACAAGTGCAAATGCAGGCTTTCAAATCAGAAAGTTGAGAGAGATGGAAGATTGCCCAAATGGCCAATAACTACAAATTCTGGGCCAGAACCACTCCTTATGTAGTATACAGGTTACCTAATGCTTTCCACTCCCACCGATAAGCTAGAAGGCTTCCCTCCAACACAGAAAGGCTTGGGGGGCTCAGAAGCTTACAAACAGTCCTGGATACAGCAAATCTGAATCTGGAACCCTAGTTACAGGAAAAGTAGGAAACAGGCTTACATTTTTTATTTATTTATTTATTTTTTTACAGAAAAGTAGCAAAAACAGTAGTAAAAACAATTCACATGCAGTGCAAGCTAGCATGCTTGAGTATGTAGCAATATTAGACTACACACAGTTTGAAAATTGCAATTAAATTAAAAAGGACTAAAAGCAAGCGCAGAAAGGGGTTATTAGGTAGAATGTGGTAAAGAGATGGGACTGGGGGAGTGTCCTAGATCTAATCTACAGTGGGGCGGGCAGTGCAATAGCCACGACATTTAAACTACAAACCTACAACAGGGAGAAGGGGTGGGGAATATAGTTTCAGCAGAGATCTGAGCAACCACTAATATCGTACAACTATTAAGCCAAAAAAATATACTCAGCTCTGTATATTTGCAGATCAGTTTCTCAGAACAGTGAGACAACAGATATCTAAGCAACAATTAAACTCTATAATAAAGAAAAATATACTCAGCTCTGTATATTTGCTGATAGTCTTGTAAGGCTGTCTCTCAGAACACAGGTTCCAATTTAAATGCAGGCTGTTATTAACAGGTCAAATTAAGGGAACCTTGAGTTAGGTAACACACAAGCTATAAAAAAGAGTTATATCAGCTGAAGACAAGGCAGAAAATGGGGGTGGGGGTAGGGAAGACAGTTTCAGCAGAGATTTGAGCAACCACTAATATAGTACAACTATTAAGCCAAAAAAATATACCCAGCTCTGTATATTTGCAGATAGTCTTGTAAGGCTGTCTCTCAGAAATGCAGGCTGTTATTAACAGTTCAAATTAAGGGAACCTGGAGTTAGGCAACACACAAGCTATAAAAAACAGTTATATCAACTGAAGACAAGGCATAAAATGGGGGTGGGGGGTAGGGAAGACAGTTTCAGCAGAGATCTGAGCAACCACTAATATATTACAACTATTAAGCCAAAAAATATACTAATCTCTGTATATTTGCAGATCAGTCTCTCAGAACAGTGAGACAACAGATATCTAAGCAACAATTAAACTCTATAATAAAGAAAAATATACTCAGCTCTGTATATTTGCAGATAGTCTTGTAAGGCTGTCTCTCAGAACACAGGTTCCAATTTAAAGGCAGGCTGTTATTAACAGGTCAAATTATGGGAACCTTGAGTTAGGTAACACACAAGCTATAAAAAACAGTTATATCAGCTGATGACAAGGCAGAAAATGGGGGTAGGGGGTAGGGAAGACAGTTTCAGCAGAGATCTGAGCAACCACTAATATAGTACAACTATTAAACCAAAAAATATACTCAGCTCTGTATATTTGCAGATCAGTCTCTCAGAACAGTGTGACAACAGATATCTAAGCAACAATTAAGCTCTATAACAAAGAAAAATATACTCAGCTCTGTATATTTGCAGATAGTCTTGCAAGGCTGTCTCTCAGAACACAGGTTCCAATTTAAATGCAGGCTGTTATTAACAGGTCAGATTAAGGGAACCTTGAGTTAGGTAACACACAAGCTATAAAAAACAGTTATATCAGCTGAAGACAAGGCAGAAAATGGGGGTGGGGGTAGGGAAGACAGTTTCAGCAGAGATCTGAGCAACCACTAATATAGTACAACTACTGAGCCAAAAAATATACTTAGCTCTGTATATTTGCATATCAGTCTCTCAGAACAGTGAGACAACAGATATCTAAGCAACAATTAAACTATATAATAAAGAAAGATATACTCAGCTCTGTATATTTGCAGATAGTCTTGTAAGGCTGTCTCTCAGAACACAGGTTCCAATTTAAATGCAGGCTGTTATTAGCAGGTCAAATTAAGGGAACCTTGAGTTAGGTAACACACAAGCTATAAAAAACAGTTATATCAGCTGAAGGCAAGGCAGAAAATGGGGGTGGGGGTAGGGAAGACAGTTTCAGCAGAGATCTGAGCAACCACTAATATAGTACAACTATTAAGCCAAAAAATATACTCAGCTCTGTATATTTGCAGATCAGTCTCTCAGAACAGTGAGACAACAGATATCTAAGCAACAGTTAAACTCTATAATAAAGAAAAATATACTCAGCTCTGTATATTTGCAGATAGTCTTGTAAGGCTGTCTCTCAGAACACAGGTTCCAATTTAAATGCAGGCTGTTATTAACAGGTCAAATTATGGGAACCTTGAGTTAGGTAATACACAAGCTATAAAAAACAGTTATATCAGCTGATGACAAGGCAGAAAATGGGGGTGGGGGTAGGGAAGACAGTTTCAGCAGAGATCTGAGCAACCACTAATATTGTACAGCTATTAAGCCAAAAATATATACTCAGCTCTGTATATTTGCAGATCAGTCTCTCAGAACAGTGAGACAACAGATATCTAAGCAGCAATTAAAGTCTATAATAAAGAAAAATATACTCAGCCTTGTATATTTGCAGATAGTCTTTTAAGGCTGTCTCTCAGAACACAGGTTCCAGTTTAAATGCAGGCTGTTATTAACAGGTCAAATTAAGGGAACCTTGAGTTAGGTAACACACAAGCTATAAAAACCAGTTATATCAGCTGAAGACAAGGCAGAAAATGGGGGTGGGGGGGTGGGGAAGACAGTTTCAGCAGAGATCTGAGCAACCACTAATATAGTACAACTATTAAGCCAAAAAATATACTCAGCTCTGTATATTTGCAAATCAGTCTCTTAGAACAGTGAGACAACAGATATCTAAGCAGCAATTAAAGTCTATAATAAAGAAAAATATACTCAGCTCTGTATATTTGCAGATAGTCTTGTAAGGCTGTCTCTCAGAACACAGGTTCCAATTTAAATGCAGGCTGTTATTAACAGGTCAGATTAAGGGAACCTTGAGTTAGGTAACACACAAGCTATAAAAGACATTTATATCAGCTGAAGACAAGGCAGAAAATGGGGGTGGGGGGTAGGGAAGACAGTTTCAGCAGAGATCTGAGCAACAACTAATATAGTACAACTATTAAGCCAAAAAATATACTCAGCTCTGTATATTTGCAGATAGTCTTGTAAGGCTGTCTCTCAGAACACAGGTTCCAATTTAAATGCAGGCTGTCTGTGCAGCTACTTCTACCTGTCTGTCAGCCCCAGTACTCTGCAGCTGAAAATAAGTCTATTATTAACCTTATCATCCAGCACCATGGGGTGAAGTTTGGCCGTAGTCAACAGGATCTGTGGAGTGGACTGCCCTGTAGGATGAGCTGGTCCACAGGGTGAAGGACATTGGCCACTATGGCTGCACATACGATCAGGTCAGGCATTGTGTGACTGACCTGATACATCGTGCCTGGCAAAGGGCTGCTGCTGTGGCCAGGGACTGTAATGCTACAGGTGGGGTCCTGCCACACAGAACCCACTTACTGCAACAGTAGAGCTCCTTGCCAAACTTGGGGAAGCCCCCACACATCAGCCAAAACAAGAAACACAAGTTGTGCAGGTGAGTGGCACCCAGGCAACAGGTAAAGAACATCCAGGTAAGGACACAGTGCACATCAATTGAATCATGTAGCAATCATACTGGCTTCTGTTGAGTATCTAGATGCATATGTGAGGTCAAACTGCATTTGTGCATGGGGTTTACTAATGCACACAAGTGCACATCTATGGTGAAGGTCAGCGAAACATGTACTATCGAAGCTTGTATTGTACATGTGCAGGAAAGTAGCATTCATCTTGTACCAATGGAAAATGTGAGTCTGCTGACAATACCTCTCCCCCTCAACTACATAGGTACCACTGGTCTGGATGTGGGACAGCAGCCTGAAGCCAGTAAGTATGGGATTGTCCTGTTGTGGCTCACCAGTACCCCAGGCATGTTAAGGTCATGCATTTTACCATGCACACAACTGTTATTCTCAACCATATTGTGATATCTGCATGTTCACTTGTGGTGGGGTTAACTGCATTGCATCACAGTGGTCATCACAGCGGGCTATTTGCAGGAGATGCAACATATCTGTAGCATACCTCACGACCTGTCATTGCAAGAAATCTGGACAAAGACTGGTAGAATGGAGGGACAAAGGCCCAAAACTAGGAACATATTTTACAAATTAGTGTTATACAGTGCATATACCTGTTAAAATGCCAGGTATTTGTGATATGCAAAAAATGAGAGCACAATAAAACATTTCCGAACTCTTCCAACCTTTCATGTGACCTATAACCTGTATAATTCAATTGTAAAACAAACAAATCTGTTAAGGGAACAATTATGACAAATGAAAAACATATAAGAAGCTATATGCATAAGTGTGCACAGGCTGAAGCTAATACTGTTGCAGCAGATTTCGATATAATTACAGCATTACATATTCTTGGGTACACACCTGCCATTAATTACAGAGACTCTTTGATTAACAGCAAATAATGGTCAGCTGTCCTATCAGGATTTACCTGACATTTACTCAGTTGCCTGCTACAGCAACAGCCATAGTTCACATAGAGCTTAAGAAGTAACAAAGGGATTTCATTTTTGAAAGGTATTAACCTGGAGAAGGGTACAAAAACATTTCCACAGCATTGCATATCCATGGAACACAGTGCAGACAGTCAGCAAAAGGTGGTGAATATATAGGACAACAGTGACATTGCAAAGAAGAGGACATCCCTCCAAATGTGTTGAAGAGACAAAACCCAAACTTGTCATGGAGACTGCCAGGAGACCTACAGCAACACCAAAGGCGTTGCAGGAATCTCTGGCAAGTACTGGTTGTGTACTACATGTGACAACAATTTCCCGTATTCTTCACATGTCTGGCCTATGGGGTAGGGTTGGAAAATGGAAGCCATTTCTCACACAGAACAACATCCAGGTCTAGCAAAATTCTCAAGAACAATACAGCAGGTCTCCCAAAAGCATGTGGGAAAATGTGTTGTGTTGCAATGTGACCAAGGTTGCACTTTTTGGCCACAATTCCAAAAGGTTTGTTTGGCACAATAACAACACTGTGCATCATCAAAACAATACCATCCCCATGGTGAAGAATGGTGATGGCAGTGTCTTGCTTTGTGGTTGCTATTCATAAGCGGGAAGTGGGCCTTTAGCCAAGGTGAAGGTGATTATGAACAGTTCCAAATGCCAGTCCCTTTTGTCCCAAAAATGTTCACGTGTCTGCTAGAAAGCTATAGATGAAGAGGAATTATACCTTTCCACATGACAATGACACAAACTAAACATCCACATCCAAAAAAATGGCTTCCCCCAAAGACAATCAACATTTTGGAATGACCCAGCCACAGTCCACACCTACATCCAACAGAAAATCTGTGGGGTGACCAGAAGAGGGCTGTGCACAAGAGATGCCCTCACAATCTGACAGAGTTGGAGGGCTTCCGCAAGGGAGAGTGTGCAAATATTGCTAAGTCGAGATGTGCCATGCTGATCGACACCTTCTCAAGAGGACTGACTGCTGTTATTAAATCAAAAAGTGCTTTAACAAAGTATTAATTTAAGGGTGTGCACACTCATGCAACCAGCCTATTGTATGTATTTCACCTTCTATATTTTACCCCTAACTGATGTGTTTGCTCTTCAATTGGATTGCACAGGTTATAAGTCACATTAAAGATGAGAAATGTCATGACATGATTTCTGTGGTCTCATATTATATATCAGAAAAACCTGGCATGTTAACAGGGGTGTGTACACTTATTATATTCACTGTAAGCTTAGCAGGTTGTTAGTGTAACTGGTTTTGTTTTAACATACATGCACTGCAGATGTTGAAGTGTGAAACTCAAACCATGTCATTAATTAGTGATGCCAATCATCAGATCATCTCAGTAATGTGTCAGACAAACACAGGATTTATGAGGAACAGACCAAAAATATGAGCCACACATCTAGACATTCAGTAAAACTATGTACAGTTGAGAGGTATGTTCAGTAGGAGTTGGCACTGTGCTCTACAGGTGAACAACAATAACATTTACATAGCTGCAGTGTATGCTAGGTGACGGCACATCACCTACTAACACTACTCACTTATCCCAGAGGTGTATATTAGTAGTAACATTAAGTGGAAAGGGCTGCATGATGTTGAGGGCCTGTCCAGAGTGTGTATGTTGTGGTCTGACTGTGTCATGAATGTCACCAGTTGGCTATTGTGAGATCTGTGTAATGCCTTTGTGCCACCTCACCTGTATATGTATGTGTGTGTGTGTGTGTGTGTGTGTGTGTGTGTGTGTGTGTGTGTGTGTGTGTGTGTATGTGTGTGTGTGCATGTATGTGTCTACCAGCAAACCTTATAGTGCATGTATTAATTTACATATGTTGTCTTCCCCTCACAGGTGGACATGGTGGTCGTGGTCCCTCCCACTCAGAATCTGATTTCAGTGTCTCTGCAGACTCTGACAATGATGGTGGTCATAGTGGGGTGCAGGTGGGGTTGTCAGAGGCTGAATCTATGCCATTGGTTGGCATCCCACAGTCATCCACAATGTCCCCGCACAGAGTCACAATGTCCACTCATGCCCCATCCCTAGCAGCCACAGAAGATGGACAGTTGGCAGGTGGTGGCATGGAAAAGGTTAGTGTGGTGACTATGGCGGGTCTATATTAGAATATCAAATGTTCTAAATAGCGAATGCTCACATGAGCAAAAATGCAGGACCTCGAAATCTTTATTGTGGGGGACTGCGCCCCCATACCTCCTGCTAAATATATATTCAAATTCCGAGATCACACTACAGTGAGGAAATGGCAAATATTCCAATCTTCACTGTACTGCGATAAAAAAAAAAAAACCTTCAAGGTCCTGCATTTTTGCTCATGTGAGCATTTGCTATTTAGAATATTCGATGTTCTAATATAGACCTGACTATGGCAAGTGTGAGTGTAGCCACTAGCCATAGCGAGAGCTCAGGGGAGGTCCCACACAGGCAGATGGACAGGGGTGCTCGAAGGAGGACTTCTGCCTGTCAAGCCACTGTCGCAAGAGCCATAGCAGGTATCACCAGCCCCATGTTTCTGGCTGTCATGGATTCACAGGCAGGTAGTGAACACAACACCAAACAAATACTATGGGTCTTGGATGCAACTCTTCCTGTCTTACGTGGTGACATACATGACCTTGTTGAGGCCACATGTCAAAATACTGAGGTCCTGAATAGATGGTGGGGTGAGACCTTGGCAATCCTTGACCATAGTATGTCTGTGTTAGAGCGTGTGGTGGGACATGGGCATCAGCTATGTGGACATAGGTCAGCACCAACATCAGCTGAGAGTCTATGGGCCATGCGCCTTCATACTCCGGTAGTGGCAGTACCACCAGCACTACAGAAGGGAGGGTGCTGTCCACACCACAATGGAGCAGGCCATGGGGACATGGTCCTGGCTGGTCCCATCAGGGACACAGATCCAGCAGACAGCAGTCACCATCGTGAAGCAGTACTGCATCTGGCCTTGGGCCTGGTGGTGCCAGTGAGACCCCTGGCAGGACCAGTTCCCATGTCCGTGGCCAGAGATGGTGAACTGTACACCCTGCCATGTACAGTCCGCAGCTGTCCACCATACCCCTGTGTAGGGTAGCCACATGGCGTGACTGTGTGCATATATATACACACACACACACACACACACACACATCACCATCACAGCCAGGTCACCTCCAGACACACACACACCACCTCTGCATGGCCCATTCATAGAACATCCCTCCAAACACACACACACATGATGTCAACCATATGACCCAGCCTAGGCCTCTGGCAAACCCACACAACACCCTGTGCATACAATGATACCTGTGCTACATCCTTGTCATCCATACCAGTGATGCAGGGACATGCTAATATGGTTTTGATGCACAGGATGAATTAAGTACAGTTTAGTTATGTAATGCTATGTAAGGTGCTGTCAGCTTGCAATTATAATGGGTACACTACAAAGTGTGTGTACCTTTTCAGCCATGATGCATTATTGGTGTTAGTAACATTGAGTGAATGTAGTCTCACATGCTGTATTCTGTTGTGATCTAGGTGTTTGTGCATCAGCAGGAGGTGGCCTTGTGGAAATTGTCAATGAGAGGTATGGCATAGTGGTAACACATTGATTGAGTCAGAACTGAGGTACAGCTGTATATGTACACATTTACCAGGTCTGTGTAACAGTTATTTCATGTGCCACAGATCTTATAGGTCTGAGGGGTGTAAACAGGTAAGTCCACTGTGGTTGACATCAGCAGGCCTTCTGAAGTGGACAATGGTAAGTACAGTGCGTGGAACACACCTCAGATTGGTAAAACCCACACCCCCAGAAGATATTGTGTTGACCAAACACAGAGTATACTGTCCCCCCCTCCCCCCACACACACAGGATCACAGTTGCCAGTGTTCTGTTTGGAACCCATACCCATCTAGTTAGTGGTACTACAGTGTTATGCGGTTATTGTAGGTGGCACGGAACTAATAGTGTGATGATTGTTCCAAGGTACCTGCAAAGTGAATAACATCACATGCCCTTGTGAGGTAGGGCAATGGGGTGTGTACTGAGTGTGGAGGACTCATTAGACTGTCACCTACAAGTCTACACACTCACAAACACTGCTATACACACCAATTCACACACAATTGCCAGTACTGATATTAGAAGCCCTGCCTATCATGTTATTCATTTCATACTGTTACAAAACTGTTGCATGTGGCACTGGGCTTATAGGGCTGAAGAGTATCCACAAATACCTCTATGGTAGATGTGAACAGCGGCCTTTGTAAAGTGGATCTTGGGATGTGTACTGGGAGTACAATGGCCTGAAATTGCAAACCACGGCTACCCAATGGATATAGTTCTCACTCAAACACACACGCACACATACACACACACACACACACACACACACACACACACACACACACACACACACACACACACACACAGGATACTGTTCTTATACATACATACACACACACACACACACACACACACACACACATACACACATTTGTCAGGACTTAGATTAGAACCCCTACTTATCTAGTTACTGCTAATAAAGTGTTATGTATTTATTACATACGCCACAAAGCTTACAGGGTGAAGAGAGTCCCAAGGTAATTCCAAGGTGAGCAACATCACCACACCTTGTAAAGTATGGCAATGGGTGATTTACTGGGTGAGAATGGACACAATATACTCGAACCTACAGTTATACACACTTGCACACACACAAATACACTCATACACACATTTGCCAGGACTGAGGTTAGCAGCCCTGCCTATCTTGTTAGTCAGTCCATACTGTTGCATAGTTCCTGCATGTGGCATGGGGCTTATTGGGCTGAAGAGTGTCAAAAGATACCTCTATGGTTGATGAAGACAGCAGACCCCGTAAAGCAGAACTTGAGATGTGCACTAGGAGTTCCTCGGCCTAAAATTGTAAAACCCACACCCACAATGGATATAGTTCTTATTCAAACACATACACAGGATATGGTTCTCACAAACACACACATACACACACACACACGCACACACACACACACACACACACACACACACACACACACACACACACACACACACACACACACACACACACACACACACACACACACACACACACACACACACACACACACACACACACACACACACACACACACACACACACACACACACACACTTGCCAGGACTAAGATTAGAACCTCTACCTACCTGAGTATTGCAAATACAGTGTTATACATTTATTGCACGCACCACAGAGCTTATAGTGTCAAGAGTGTCCCACAGTTCTTCTAAGGTGAACAATATCACCAGCCTGTGTAAAATATGGCAATGAGCAGTGTACTGGGAGACTGCGGTCCCAAAATGCTGTATCCTACAAATATACACACTTACAAACACTTACACACACACACACATTTGCCAGGACTCAGATTAGAACCCCTACCTATGTAGTAGTTGGTACTATAGTGTTATGCAGTTAACGCACACACCACGGAGCTTATTGGATGAAGAGTGCCCCAAGGTACCTATATAGTGAATAACATCACCAGCCTTTGTAAGGTATGGCAATGGCAGTTGTACTGGGTGAGAAGGGCCTCAAACTGCTTTCTCCCACATGTTTACACACTCACAAACACATTTATATGCACTAATGCACACACACACACACACATACACACACACACACACACACACACACACACACACACACACACACACACACACACACACACACACACACACACACACACACACACACACACACACACACACACACACACACACACACACACACACACTTGCCAGTACTGAGATCCATAGGTTCATAGCTTCATACGTTTGCACTAGGTGAATGGCCATGGAGTCTTTACAACCGAACCCATAAGAATACCCTGGCATCATGCCGCCTGACGATAGTCCCTAGTGTGTCTAATGAGTATAGTCACTGGAGTGATCTCCGGGGTGGAATTTCTATTCCCCATCCACTCAACCAGATTTCTCTTCAAGAGAGCCAGTGATGTGCTCTTCTTTACATGTATGTGAAGTCTATTCCATAGTGTGGGCAGTCTCTGGGCTGTGAACATGTCCCTCCAGCATGTCCTGTTGATTGTGGAAATGGGGTTGAGGTCTCTGGGCCATGTGGTGTGGATGAATTGGTTTCTTCAGATGTACCATTCCTGAAAGAGTTGACTCAGACATGGCTGTGTAAGTCAGGCAGAGATCACCTCTAAGCAGCCAATATGTGACAGAGAATAGTTGGAGTTATTGGAGTCTGTCCATATAGGGCAAGTGTTTAAAGCCTAGGATCCTCTTTGTGAGGTACTTTTGCAGCCTGTCCAGTTGTTGCAGGAGTCCAGTGGGATACATGCCAAATGGTCCATTGTACTTGTTGATTGGTCTAATGAGGGTAGAGTACAGGGATACAATGACCTCTTACTTCCTGGATGCAACACCCTTAGTCAGGAGATGTGACACATAGAAGGACATTCTGAACACAGTGGCACTGTGGTGGTCAACAGAGAGCTCACTGTCAACCTGTGTTCCTAGTTTTCCTATAACAACGTCAGTGTTCAGTGGGCTACCATCAATGTATTACTTCATGGGAACCATGTTGTTCCCAAAGGGGATGGCGGCACATTTTCTGGCATTGAGCTAAAGTCCAGGCTTCTGACAACAGTCATAGGTCTCAGTGAGGCCTTTGTGCAGGATGTCAACATCACGTGGTGAGGTAATAATAGCACCCACCTTGCAGACTTTTGCAAACATTGTCAGCCAGAGTCCCTTTGTGTTGGGCTGGACTTCGGAGGTTTAGATCCCGAACGCAAGGGGACACAGGACCTAATACTGTGGGACTCCACTCATGACTGGTTGACAGTCTGACATGAAGTCTGCTGCTTTCACACTTTGGTTTCTATCTGTGAGCCAGTTTGTGAGCCATCTAGTGATATAGGGGTTGATGCCTAGCTGAGTGTGTTTTTCTATGATTCCTGAGTGGAGAATGGTATCCAAGGATTAGAAGGGCTGCCTATCTTATTTATTCCATACTGTTACATAATTATTGCACATGCCACAGAGCTTATATGGCTGCAGAGTGTCTACAGCTACCTCTACAGTGGATGACAACAGTGGGCCTTGTAAAGTGGATATTTGGACGTGTACTGTGTGGGCAAAAAATTGCAGAACCTGCCTTCAATGGATATGGCACACACACACACACACACACACACACACACACACACACACACACACACACACACACACACACACACACACACACACACAATTTGCCAGGACTGAGAATAGAACCCCTACCTATCTAGTTACTGCTACTACAGTGTTATGCATTTATCGTGCATACACACACACACACACACACACACACACACACACACACACACACACACACACACACACACACACATGCACACATTTGTCAGGACTGAGATTAGAACCCCTACCTATTTAGTTACTGCTACTACAGTGTTATGCATTTATCACACACACCTCAGAGCTTATAGGGTGAAGGTTGTCCCAAGGTACTTCTAAGGTGTGGAACATCACTGACCCTTGTAAAGTATGGCAATGGGTGATGTACTGGGTGAGAGAGGCCACAAAATACTTTACCTACAGATATACACACACAAATACACACATGTGCCAGAACTGAGATTATACCCCCTGCCTAACTAGCTATTTGTATTATAGTGTTACACAATTATCACACATGCCACAGAGCTTGTAAGAGTGAAGGCTGCCCAAAGGTACTTCTAAGGTAACTGACATCAGCAGGACTACTAAAGTAGGACAATGATAAGTGTACTAGGTGTTAATGGGCGCAACATCTTTAACCTACAAACACACACACTTTTAAATTTGCCAGGACTGAGATTAGAACCCCTGCCTAACTAGTTATTTGTGCTACAGTGTTATCCAATTATTGCATGCATGACAGAGCTTGCAGGGCTGAGGGCTGTCCAAAGATACTTCTAAAGTGACTGACATCAGCAGGACTGATAAAGACGGACAATGGAAAGTGTACAGAGTGTGAATGGGCTCAATACCTTTAAACTAGAGACACACACACACACACACACACACACACACACACACACACACACACACACACACACACACACACACACACACAAACTTTTACATTTGCCATGACTGAGATGAAAACCTCTACCTATATAGTTATTTGTACTATAGTGTTATGCAGTTATCGCACACACCACAGATCTTATGGGGCAGAGGCCACTCCAACAGTACGTCTACAGTGAATGACATCAGCAGAT
Source organism: Protopterus annectens (assembly GCF_019279795.1). Taxonomy (NCBI): domain Eukaryota; kingdom Metazoa; phylum Chordata; order Ceratodontiformes; family Protopteridae; genus Protopterus; species Protopterus annectens. The sequence goes on from NC_056728.1 coordinate 734,387,617, forward strand.
CTTGTGAAGTAGGGCAATGGGAGGTGTAGTGGGTGGGAGTGGACTAAAACATTTATTCCTACACACACCCTGGGAATGGACTACAGCATTTATTCCTACCCCCCTCCACACACACAGTTACACATGCCCTGACTGTGATTAGAACCCCTACCTATCTAGTTATTTGTATGATAGTGTTACGCAGTTATCACACGCACAGTAGAGCTTACAGGACTGAAGCCACTCCAAAGGTACTTCTAAGGTGAATGACACTAGCAGATATTCTAAAGTAGGGCAATGGGAAGTGTAGTGGGTGGATAAGGCATCATAATACTTAGACCAAGAGACACACACACACACACATGCACACACACACACACACACACACACACACACACACACACACACACACACACACACACACACACACACAGACACATGCGCACACACACACACACACACACACACACACACACACACACACACACACACACACACACACTGGTAGGTGATGTGATATTCCAATCCCCACCTCAGTACCACTAGGCAATTAATCTCATCTTCCTGCTGGCACATGCCAGTGGTTACAACTGGTATGCAACTGTCTGCAGCAGGACATCACTCTATACCATTCAGAGCATCACTGTGTATGATTCACTGTGTATGTCTCCCTGTGTGTCTCACCCTATCACTGTCTGTCCCTCTCTTCCCCATGTCTATGTATGTGTATGCTTGACATATTGTAATATGTTGCTCATATATATGTGTGTGTATCACACAAAGCAGACACAGATATACCACATATGTGCCATCTACAGCTGGCTGTGGGTGATCGTCTCTGATGTGTGTGTGAGGAGACAGTTGGGTTTACATAGCTGTGTGTATGCAAAGACACTTGTACAATACAGAGATATATAGTCTGATGTGGTTTCAGACATGGGCTTCACTTTTCTAAGTGTAGGAGCATGCTCAGCATGACCTTCTATAGTAAGTGTGAGAAGCCATTCCAGGGATAGTTGTACTCCAGCCCTGGTTGTTGTGTGCTACAGCCATACATTGCAACCTGTTTGTGCAAGATATCTGGAGATAGGCTGCCAATATGGGGAAAAATTGGGCCAAACATAGGGGGTACTGTAACCGTTGCTCTTATCAATGTATGAGTTGCTTGAGTGACAGGATTAGTTTTAGCAGGCATTTTCTGACATATGTAATGTTTGACACTGTACTGTTTTGTGTCATTACCTACTTACAGATATAATTGGATCATTACAGCTATTTAACAGAAAAATACAAGATGGATGATGTACAGACCTATATTATGAGGTAAAGGCTAGACATTCTTGCACAATCTGGCCAGTTGGGAGGTGTGGCTACAGCTGATTGACTGATGAAGCTGTGTAAAAGGTCCAGCACCTTGGTGATATGCTGGATGGGGATATCCTGGTTGCGCAGTATTCTTCTTACCTGACAGATCATATCCTGGTGTGGCCATACCTGTCAACTGTACAGATTCTCACAGATTATACAGATGCATGTTTCATATATCTGTTTGGTTTCCCTTAACATTATGGTTTTCTAGCACATTTGTTGCAAATCTCTCAAGGTTGCAGTCAGGGAAAACCTGACAGAACATTAGAGTATCAGACTTCATCCCCTTCATGACATCCATGCTACTACACAGCCCCTCTGTTATTCTATCAACTGTCTAACATTAGGAGAGCAATATTTCAAATGTGTCCCTATAGTTGAGCCTTTATCCCACCATTTTGTATGGCTTTGTCCAGATTTCTTCTTCTATGAGATTGAGAGGTATGCTACTAGCATTTAGCAGCATCACCTTACATTTGTATTTTGTTGACTGTGTTATGTTGGTAGTATGGACCCAGTGACATTCCCTACAAAGGCACTATGGGTGAGGCATGGGCTCTGCCAGAGGCCTGTAGGCCATATGAGACTACTGCAGGCCATCTGTAGCAAGGCAGTGCGTTTTGTCACTCATATGTTCCCAGGCTGCCGGGCAATGGACTCCCTGGGGTGACAATGGTTAGTGACAGAACACACTGCTGTACTACTAGGTAACATACCTCTCTATATATGTGAGTCAGACATCTGGACAAAGCCATGAATAATGGGTGGCAAAGGCCTAAATATACAGACCATTGTAACTATTGGCCTTACAAACATGGAAGGGTGATACAATAACAGATTTTGCATTGGCAGTCGTTTTTTTATAAGGTATGACATCTGAGACACCACAATCCATCAATATTTTCTGACTTTAGACTTTCGTGGTTTGCCAATGATTTGCCAGACGACCACTATTTCAGAATAAAGACACCACAGATATGATGTAAACATGTGTACATTCTGCAAAAGGTCTGTACAGTTGTGAGGTATGGTAGGCACTATGTAATTTACTAGAAAACAAAAAAGGGTCCAGCACCAAAATAGGAGTAAATAGGCTACATTTATTAATATGAATAAAATAAAAAACAAATAGGCATACCGGTTTCGGCAAAACAAAATGCTTTCCTCAGTGCATTGGAATACATCAGCTCTACACACATGTATATACTCAATTAATTAACCTGTTACATTCCAATTGGTCCATCCCAAAAATTTAATTATGTTCATTTAAACCAGGCTTAAACAAAACTCCAAGCTTGACAATCCATCCTGATTCCTTCCTGTTTAAAATGGAGTGCCAGCCTGCTTTGTTGGCTCTATGTCCCTGGATTTTGTCTATAATTGTAAAATTGAATTTGGCACTGGAATGGGTTAGTGTATGTTTGCACAATGCATTATGAATACGTTTGGTCCTAATATTGCTAAGATGTTCACTTATTCTGTATTTTACAGGTTGTGATGTTTGCCCTACATAAAACGCAGGGCAAAAACAAGTGGCCAGGTAGATAACCCAGTCACTGCCACAATTAGCAGAACACCTAATGTCAAACATCTGTGAGGTATTGCTGCTTGTGAATTCAGTAGTTTTATTTATATGAATACAAAAGCTGCAGAGTCCACAGGGATAGCTCCCCACTAACTTATCCCCAAACAAGGTGGTCTGTTTGGCAGGTATAGGGTGTGGATGTTTATAATGAGTGAAATGTGAATCTATCGTATGGCCTCGTCTATAGGAAAAGAGGCATCTTGAAGGTAGTATTTCAGCTAAATGTTCATTGGCTAGTAGAATGTCCGTATGGTTCTGAATGATGTTCCTAAATTTGGCGGTATTGCTGCCAGATGTGGTAACCATTTGGATATCATGTACATTAGCCATCCCCTTTCCCTTGTCCCTATGGCTATAAGTTAACAGTGTGTTCCTATCCTGTTCTATGGCAAAGGAGCTGGCCTTATCAGTATATTGTTGTTGATAACCCCTATTCAAGAATCTGTGAGTAAGGTCCTGTTGGCTATGGCTATAGGTTTCCTCCGAAGAACATATACGTTTGATGCGCAGAAATTGAGACTTGGGGATTTTCTGGATGATGTGTTGGGGGTGGTGGCTTGAAGCATGTAATAAACTGTTGAATTGGAGGAATTGCCTATAAACTTGGGTATGAAGTGTATGATCAGACTGACGGGTGATAAGTACATCCAAAAAAGTAATCTGCTTATAATCATGGTTAAGTGTAAAATGTATCCCCATTTGTTCTCATTAAGGTATTCAACAAATTCCATCAAATAGCTGACATCACCCCTCCACACCATCCAGCAGTCATCCAAATATCATCTCCAGATGTCCATATTGTCCAAAAATAAATTATGACTAGCATCATAGATCAAATGAGCCTCAAAGTAGCCCATAAAAAGGTCTGCATAAATGGGTGCAAGAGATGCTCCCATAGCAGTACCTCTTAGCTGCCAAAAGCAGGACCCATGAAAGTAGAAAACATTTTTTGTGAGGACGTGTTCAACTAAACAGACTAGGAAAGTATTGAAGCCTGGTTTATATATTTGTGCTTGATCTAACCAATATTGAATTGCCTCCAGTCCAGCCCAGTGTGGAATATTAGTATTAAAGGCTGTGACATCTAATGTACATAGGATCCAACCCGATTCCAACTGTGTATCTTGGATGATGCTCAAAAATTGTGTTGTATCTTTGATTCTGGATCTGACCAGTGGAAGAAGAGGTTTGAGATATTCTGTAAGAAAAGCAGATAAGGGTTCCGTCAAGGATTCCCAACCCGAAACAATGGGTCTGCCAGGTGGTTTGGTGGCATTTTTATGTATTTTTGGAAGTAGGTATATATATTGTGACTTTGGCACCTGCACTGTCAGTTCCTGTTTATTTCTCAAATCAATAATCCCTTCCTCCACCGCCAAGTCCAGAAAAGCATCTATTTCCTTTTTGAACCTAAAGGTAGGGTCCAGAGGCATTTTAATATAAAACATATTATTAGACAACTGTGTCAAGACTTCAGTTTCATACATTTCCCAGTCCATGATAACAACTGCACCCCCTTTATCAGCTGGTAATATAACCAGTTCATGCTTCTTGCTAAGTTTCTGTAGGGCCTCACATTCTGGTTTGGTTAAATTATGTTTAATACCAGCATGTGGATTCATGTTGAAATGTAGTTCTTTCAAGATGCATTCTCTGAACACAGAAACATGTCTGTCCATAGGTGGAACAAAAGTAGATTTCTTGAAATGAAATTCAGTGGATCTTTGAGATTGATCCGAGTCTGAAAAAAATATTTTAAGATTAAGATTTCTACAAAATGCATCAATGTCATCCACAAAATTATGTTCAGCAACAGAAAAGCAGGGGACAAAATTCAATCCTTTATTTAATAATTTTATTTCTGTCTCAGACAAAGGTTGGGAGGAAATGTGTACATTGTTGACATCTATTTTCTCAAAATTCTCTTCAGTAGGTGTATGCTTGTTACTTCTGCGATGTTTCCTACCCCCCCCAATGTTTTTTGGTCCTAAAGGGTCCATACTGGGCCTTCTTTTCGCTACTGGGGACTCTTCCAAGGAGGTAGGGTCAAAGTCTGTAGCTGAAGATGAATCCACGCCAGATGTTCCCTCCTGATTAGATCCTCTGTGTTTAAGTATGGACCTAGGTCTTTTTCTCCTGTTAGTCCCCTTATTGGCCATTCCCTGAAATCTTACACATTTGTTAAGACCGAATGGTATACCTTGGTCATAATCAAGTGTATCTCTATGAAATTTCTGAGTTTTCCTCTTTACCAATTGTCCCTCTAAACATCACAACCTGTAAAATACAGAATAAGTGAACATCTTAGTGATATTAGGACCAAATGTATTCATAATGCATTGTACAAACATACACTAACTCATTCCACTGCCAAATTCAATTTTACAATTATAGGCAAAATCCAGGGATATAGAGCCAACAAAGCAGGCTGGCACTCCATTTTAAACAGGAAGGAATCAGGATGGATTGTCACGCTTGGGGCTTTTTTTAAGCCTGGTTTAAATGAACATAATTGAATTTTTGGGATGGACCAATTGGAATGTAACAGGTTAGTTAATTGAGTATATAAATATGTGTAGAGCTGATGTATTCCAATGCACTGAGGAAGGCATTTTGTTTTGCTGAAACCGGTATGCCTATTTGTTTTTTATTTTATTCATATTAATAAATGTAGCCTACTTACTCCTATTTTGGTGCTGAACCCTTTTTTGCTTTCTTGATACTTTTGGTTTGGTCTGTGCACCTTATCCTATGTGCGTGGTTTTTGGGATATTACTATGTAAGTTACTCCAACCTATGTACTGTTCATATGTGTGGCCCCCTGTACATGACCTATCCATCTTCCCAGCAGTAATGGATATTGACATCTGGACAAGTGTGTACAACTTCCATCGTATGTGTAGCTGATATGCAAAATAGTTGGCACTGCATTTCATGGAACATGGTCCTGTCTACCACAGTACTGTACCTAGGCCGCTAGGACACAACAGCCATGAGAAGTTGCTAGCCACATCCTGACAGTATTCCCCACACATATGCATAGCTCATTGACCTCTGCATATTGTGGACATGCAACAAGTTATCATGTTGATTTGGGCAGCCCTGGCAATGTGTGCTCTGCTGCTATTACCCTACAAAGTTACATGTTACTGCATTTCTATGTGAATATGGGAGGGGGAGCACACCTGTCAACAGTACACATTTGCATGGACTGTGCTGATATTGGCTTTACATTTTGGTTCCACTTAGCATAGTATTGTGCGCTGTCTTGGGGAATAGAGGCATATCACTAGAGACCACAGGTTAGATTGTAATGCCATACAATTGAGTTTCAGACTTCTTACCCTTCAGTGTCTTACTGCAACTGCAAGGCCTACTGTGATATCACTGTGTAAGTCTGTAGGGGGGTATCCCATCATTGTCGCCATTTATGTGCCTTTGCCAGATATTCCTTTATGGTTTTCTGTGGCTGACTTACTGTGTGAGTCTGGAAGAGAGTATGGGATCCTCACAGTGACAGCCATGCATGTGACCTATGACCCCCCCCTTAGTTGGTCCCACACATATACTGAAGTGGGATTTGTCACCTTAAATGATACTGCATAGTGTGGGGAAGCCAGTATTGTGTAGACATTTTCTGGTGCCCCACATAGCTGTAAGTTGCCTGCTGCCCTCCCAGTAGGCCACCCCATTCTCTTGCATGCATGCAGCATTTCCATAGATATACTACCAAAACACAGTAATCCATTCATTTATTGTTAAGAAGACTGACTTACCTTGTGCCTGTGGCAGTTGTGAGGATGGTGCTTGAGGGCTGCCTATGTTGGATGTACACAGTACACTAGCTATACATGGTAAGTTATAGGTAATGTGATGTGTGTGTCATCCATTTTACTGTGTGTGGGAGTCAGCGAGCGGTGTCAGTCCCTGAGTCCCTACAGTGCTAGGTGTGTGCTATGCGTTGCCTCTTTACCAAGGCCTGGGCATACTGGGCACACCTCCGTCTGCCTACAGGAGCAGGCTCAGGGGCTTCCTCTTCTGAGTCCCTCTGTGCCTGTGGGGACCTTGGCAATGGTGGGGGCTGTGTGGCCCCTCCCTGTGCTGTTCCTTCTGCAGCTGTTTCTGTAGGATCATATTGTGTAGCATGGCACATACTATGAACATGTGTGCACATGTGGTTGGAGAGTACTGCAAGGCTTCACCAGATATGTCAAGGCAGCAGAACCATGGCATCCCAAACACATGCTCTATTATGATCCTGGTTTGTGCGCGTGCATCATTATGGCATTCTTATGTGGGTATGTGTGCATTTCTGATCGGTGTCATCATCCACGGCTCCAGTGCATAGCTAGCATCCCCCACCAGATGGCCATACGGGATGTCCCCACTGGCAAATGACTGGTACAGCTGTGACAAATGCCAGATGTGGGAGTCTTGATAGCTTCCAGGGTTGCCAGCACACACATTAATGATAATGCCCTGGCATTGCACACAACCTGGCAGTTGATGGAGGGGAAGCCCTTGCAGTTTATGTAAACCCGACCTTGTTCATTGGGTGGTGCTTTGATGTGGATGTGCATGCAGTCTATTGCACCCAGTACCTCCGGGTATTCTGCTACATGGTGGAAGAGACGCATATTGCTGGTCCTCTCCTCACAGGTGTTGGGGAAGTAAATGTGCTCACCAGCATGTGGTAGGATGGCATCCAGGAACTGGTGGAGTACTCTGGATGTGGATGCCTGTGAGACCCCCCCCCCATGATGTCCCCAGTAGGTCTTTGGAAAGTACCTGTAGCTGTTATACTTAAGGCTACACATAGCTTGGTATCCACTGGGATGGGTTCCCCTCTGTTGGCTCTGGGTCTGAGTTGAGGCCGGCACAGCTTGATGATTTGCTGCAGTATGTCTCTCTCCACCCTGTAGCACTCTACTATCTCCAGATCTTGTAGACTCTGGTAAGTTACCCTGGGTCTGAACACTCTTCTCCTCCTCCTCGGTCTGTGGTGGTTGTCAGCATTATCCTCCTCACCGCCCTCAGCCTCTAGCACATACTGATGGATCAAGGCAATGGCAGCCCGTAATATGCTTTCAGTTAAAATTCCGCTGCATGTGTACACCAGTGGTGCAGAGTTTGTGGGAAAAAACAGACTGTAAGGTGTTTGCATAGTTTATACTGTTGTGCTGCAGATGCTGCCTGTATGATTGGATGACTATGATGCATTCCACCTGCTAGCTATGTTATTTGTACTTGACTGCTTTTATTGTGCTATTTCCCTTTTTATCTTTTTTCGTCTTTCCATTTCCATCCCTTTTAAGCCCCAAGGTGTGCCGTGCAAACCCGGTGCCCATATGTAAACAGTCCTGCTATTTCCGTTTTTTGTTTGTTTGTTTTAGACCCGGTGCATGCTGCACAAACTGTTTAGCTAATGTAAACACTAAGAAATGGCCTTCCCTGGACGTGAAAACGCAATTCATTTCATGGCATAAGTCAATACAGCCTGAGACACACACCCTTGTTTAGCTGTGCTTAGCTAAGCTTATCTGGGAGGTGTGGAGCTCCAATGTGCTTATACCAAGCATGACACACACCCCTTTCATGTCTGCTGCTCCTACTGCTTACACCACTGCCTTATAATGCCTACATGGTTAGGTGCAATTTGGCACTTAGATTCTTTTTGTGATTCAGTAAATTTCCCTCATTAGCATACCCCACTGCCTTAATCCCTAGTTACTGCACTACACCAGAGCCTTTCCCCTTAGCAACCACTGTTCCCTGGTATTGTTTTGATTCTGCATGCCATAGACTATAATGGCAAAATGCAGATTTCACTTAAAATTGTGTTTTCACATTTTTTTTCCGGCACAATCCTATTTGCGAGCTGCTGCCCTATGATTAAACGGCCGAGATCGGCCCCAAAAAAAATAACTTTTATTTTTATAAAATTTCAACACTTTTCCATGCCAGTGGCCATATATTTGGCCATTGGCATGCCTAAAGATTATAATACATGCTTTTATTTGAGCTGTCATGCTTCCATTTTGATTTTTGCAGAAATGTATTCCTGCACGGATACCTGCTTACTGAATCTCTAATTCACCTCATTTGAATGTTTTTCACCAGCAAATGAGGTAATTAGTATTATTCAGTGGTGTCCGTGCAGTAATAGTGCTGACAAGCTCATGCACGTCCCCAGGCTTGTTTACTGGATCGTTCGGCAGCCATATTCCATGCAGGAGTGGCTGCACAACTCTTTCACTCCATGTAAGCTTTATTGAATCCCAGGGAGTGTGTTTTTATAGAGGCACATTTTATGTACTGATGAAATTTGTTGAGATTTGTGGTGTACAAAAGCACTAAACAATTTGTAAACTAAATTTAATCAGTAATTTATCTGTGGCTGTGACTGGTGCTTGACTGAACAAGGAGGTGAATTGGATGCTTTTCATGATTGTTGTTTTTTCCACGCCAATACACTGTTTTTCTGGATTACTTGTCAGGCATGAGTATTAAAGAAGGTAGGAGAGTGGCATTGCATCAAGGGAGATATTGGTAGTTGATGAGACACCCTAAGCCATGTAGAATATGGAAAAAAGGGGGTTGATGAGGTTGACTAAACTGGCCTTTCACAGTAGGCCGTAACTTTACGCTAAGCACCACAGAGAGTGTTTCATACACTTATATAGTCATGGTTTACTAGGCATATGAAAGTGACTGTACTCAGAATCAGCAGATGTCATTTTCAGTTACATAAAAGCTTAAAGTTAGGTCTACTACTTCAATATTTTTTTTTCTCTTTCTTTTTCCAATTACACTGTTACTTACCAGGCTTTTGTACACTTCTGCAATTGCCTTCTGGTTGTCTGTTTCTATGCATGCACTGCTCCTTGCTTGGTTGCCTGATATCTGATAGTTGCTTATATTAAGCTGTCTTTTCTGTGCTCTGTGCCTTATCCTTTAATCACATTCATCACATCATACTACACTCTGCTGAGTTGGCTGTATGTTGCACTTCTCCCTGTTGTTGCATCATTACTGTCCTTTGCTGGGTTGCCTGTTACTTGGAATCCACGCTATTGAGTCTGCATATAAAACTACATTTTGTGGTCTCCAGACCTTATTGTCTTTCTGTCTTTAGCCATAGTAGTCTGTAATTCCTGTTCATAGGTTCATAGGTGTGTACTAGGCTAATGGCCCTGGAGCCTTTACAAGCCTAACCCATAGAAGTGCCCTGGCATTGTGCCGCCCGACATTAGTTCCCAGTGTAACTCTTGATGTAGATGGATGGATGTTATTGTATCAATATTTTTACTTTGTGTATACAGTGAGTCAGACTAGTAATTAATTGAACCACTGGCAGCAGATTTTCTTGCTAATACTGTGTCTTTAAGTGGTCCAGTAGAGGATGCTTGCTTTTTTTTTTTTGGGGGGGGGGGGGTTCTTATTGGGTGTATCTCTCTCTAAAAATCCTTGTTTTGGTATCCTGCTATGTATCTACTGTGTAAATAACCCAGATGTCTGACAATAAACTTTGACAAAAATCTCTTTTTTCCTTATCCATCTACACTTACTGCAGCCCATTGTCACTCAAATGGCACTTTTACCATGGTATCATAGTTAGCACTTCACTTCTTCTGTATTTAACCTGTTAACACTCAATTCCTCTAGGCAGAATAACAGCTGCATCATTTGTACTAACAACCCCTTACTCTTACCTATTACAGAAACCACTTGTAAGAGATAAAAATACATACTCATGTTTCTCACCACCAGCACATTTGTAAACAACACACCATCGCCTTGCAACAACACTAAACTCAATTTGCAGATGTTCGAAGGAAATCATAGCCTAAGCCTCCTAATTGTCACAGTAGTAAACAGCCATAAACAATGCATTTCCTGCAGCTTTACCTTCACCCTCTACATCCATCCACCTACATCAAGAGTTACACTTTATAAAAACTTTCATTCATACTTTCTTCAATGCCTACGATCACTCATATCAATGCATTAATTATAGATGACTTTGTAGTTAGGCAAATCAGTTCTCCTCTAATCATGCAGGATAAGGACTAGATGATGGTTAGCTGCCTATTCTGCATCAATATTTGTGATGCAACAAGACCTCAAAACTACCCACCAATGCCAGCTACGTGCACCACCACGTGGCTATGCACATGGGATTGAACAATATTAGATGCTCTATCCTGAGTGAGACACAAAGACATGGTCAAGCTCTCAACACATTACTAAAGTATGAAAGAGACTTCTCTGATACACCATCTTGCCATCTTGGAGAATGATGCCACAGCTGACACACACAAGAAGAGAAAATAATTGACTTTAACAGTTGGCTTGTTAAAGGGTGTCATTCTAGAATAATCCAGTATGTATCAGAATGCGAGGTGGTGGTAGCTAGAGTAGTTTACTTTGCTAAAGATGGCCTTTGTCTTTCTATTCAGCATATTCAGTAAAATATGCTGTCATCATAGTGCCTTTTGTAAGTACAGTCTTTCTACTGGATATACCAACATATAAGATTATATCAAAGCAGCACTGCTCAGTGATAGGATCTGGAAAAAATTACCCAAGTTTGATGCTTTCAGTATACAGAAGGAAACACAGACTAGCAATTCCAGTGAAAAAAGAATACTGACCCTTATGCCTGTAGTTCAAATAAAAGACAAACTGTCTAAGGCCCAGACTTTTTGTCATTAAACAAACAAGTGTATTTACAGCTACCTGACAGAACAAACTTGGCTTAATAGCATATTCAAATCACTCCAGTAGAAAAGCTTAACTGGAAAACTTACAAAATGATGGCATTAACTTGGTAATGCATAAAAAAGGCAGCAAGCTGAAAGAGTTAAGAGCAGGAGTTGGCTGCCAAAAAACAACCACTAGAAAATGGAAACCAAAATCTAAACTAATTGTATTAGATGTATTGAATATTGTAAAACAGATAAAAGAAATAGAAATGGGATCTTTAGAAAAAGGTAGGAGTGAATTACATAGAAATAAACCGAATTTGTGACGAACAATACATGAAGAATATTGAGGGGAAGGAGGGGTGAGGCTTAAGAGAAGGCAGGAACTGAATAAATTATGTAATGTTGGTCTAAAAGTTATTGGTCATGAAGAAAGAAAACTTTTAATTAATGAACTGTGTAAATGATAACAAATGTTACTATGGTTTGATGTATTTTCTATTAATGTATGTGTGTCTATGTCTTTAGTGATATGTTAAGAAAGGTATTTAAAAATGGGTGGGTGAATGGCTGCAAGGAGCAATTTTAAGGGTGTCATTATGGGGAAACTTTCATAGCCAAAAGGAGTGAATAGTTCAGTGTTAAAATGGTCAGTGCTGGCACCCTTACATTTCAGTGTTTTTCATTTCTGCTATGTCAGAGATGCTGGCTATCAATATGAACCTAGGTGCACCAAAATTGGTTGTATTATCATGGTCAGGGAGATACCTGAATATGGTCCTGGAAATCCTGCGCAGTTGAGTAAAGGGGTGGTAACCAAAGTTTGTTGCAAAAGGCAAGGTTTTGCATTTTGGTCGCAACAATTCATTAACATTAACTTATACGGGTGTGGAATGGATACTAAACTAGAAGAAATGGTGGCTAATAACAGTAATTGTCACACCAGATCCAGACCAACAGAGACAAGCAAGAAGAGCAGCAGGAACAATTTTAAATGTTTTGGATTCTATTTTGACAGACAGAGTCCCAGGGAAGAGGGAGATTATGCTACATTCTATTGCCCTTTGGAGAGATCACACCTAGAATGCAAGGAACATTCTGGAGCTCATGCAACACAAAGGATATAAAAGGATAAGAATGCATCTAAAGGACAGTTAGAAGAGCAACCAGGGAAGTGACTGGAGGAAAAGGATCATTAAGAGTAACTTGAATTATTGAACTAGTATTTGTTACACACTAAGAAAGACAGAGGAAGAATGTGATATAGAGGCACAAGATGGTACATGGAAAAATGACAAGTCAGAGCTAAGACATTACTGAAGTGGAAGGATAAGATATCAAATGCAGTTAGAGTGTAATGAGCTTGCTTTTATTTGGAACAGTGAAAATATTTATTTACACAGAGAGTTATTGACCCTAAGAATATACTGTTGGAGTAGATGGCAAGTTGTGAATCAACAGGAATCTAAGAGGACATGGGACAGCTGAAAGCAATTTGACAAATCCTAGGTTGGGATGATGTAGCAGATACTTATCAGATACACCAAAATGGGCAGATTAGATACACAAATGATTTTCTTATGCCGTCATGGTTTGCAAAATGATATAACCTTGGCATGCAGTAGCAGAAGAATTATGACTTTCATGGTAATATTTAATGTAGGTCATGAGCAGAAAGTTACTTTGCACAGGTGTTGGATGAAAGTAAGAAATTTCCAAGAGGTCACCGACTGCTACAGGGTAGAATAGAACCCTGCACCAGATCAGTGATAGGTATTGAATGGGCTGGACTGCCACAGATTAACAAAGATCTAGCTTAATGGAAGCAAAAAGGGATATTTCAAAAGCCAACATGGGATACTGCAAGCTTTTTAAAAGTATGAGTATGTCAAGTATCTGATGCAGTACTCATATCTGAAACAGTTCTCGTATCTGATGCAGTACTCATATCTGATACAGTTCTCATATCTGATACAGTACTTACTCACTTACATTCTGTGGAATATGGACTAGTACATGTTGCCTCACAGCAAGAGGTTCTCCCGCTCGATTCTCGGCTGGAGTGCGGGGAGTGCCTTCTGTGTGGAGTCTGCATGTCCTCCCCACAGTTGGGTGGCATTCGAAAGACATGCGTAAATGGGCATGCCTTCGTTGAAGGTTGGACGTCGAGCTGGCACCTTAACATTCATGAAAATCTACTGCCAATCATTAGAGGATCAGAGTTCCGCTGTGGCGACCCCTAACCGGGAAAAGCCGAAAGACAAACAACAACAGCAACAGCATGATAGTCCTCACTATCATCGCAAATAATTTTATTCTCATATGCAAACCCTCCAGTGTCCTCATTATCCCCCCAGATTAATTTCATACTCACATACAGTGGATATAAAAAGTTTACACACCCATGTTAAAATGCCAGGTTTTTTGGATATAAAAAAAAATGAGACCACAATAAATAATTTCAAAACTTTTCCCACCTTTAATGTGACCAATAACCTGTACAATTCAATTGAAAAACAAACAAATCTGTTGGGGAAAAATATAAAAAAATTTAAACAGTACAATACGCTGGTTGCATAAGTGTGCACACCCTTAAAGTAATACTTTTTTGTGTGTGCGCACCCTTAAACTAATACTTTGTTGAAGCACCTTTTGATTTAATTACAGCATTCAGTCTTCTTGGATACACACCTGCCATCAATTAAAGAGACTCTGATTAACCCCAAATAAAGTTCAGCTATCTTAGTAGGATTTTCCTGACATTTACATAGTTGCCTGCTAGAGCAAAAGTCATGATTGTAGAGAGCTTACAAAGCATCAAAGGGATCTCATCGTTGAAAGGTATCAGTTGGGAGAAGGGTACAAAAAAATTTCCACAGCATTGGATATACCATGGAACACAGTGAAGACAGTCATCAAAAAGTGGAGAAAATATGGGACAACAGTGATGTTGCAAAGTACTGGACATCCCTCCAAAATTGATGAAAAGACATGATGACAACTGGCCAGGGAGGCTGCCAAAAGACCTACAGCAACACTGAAGAAGCTGCAGGAATTTCTGGCAAGTACTGGTTGTGTACTACATGTGACAACAATCTCCCGTATTCTCCATATGTCTGGACTATGGGGTACGGTTGCAAGACGGAAGCCTTTTCTTAAACAGAAAAACATCCAGGCCCAGCTAAAATTTGCAAAACAATACATCAAGTCTCTCAAAAATGTGTTATGGTCTGATGAGACCAAGGTTGAACTATTTGGCCACAATTCCAAAAGGTACGTTTGGTGCAAAAACAACACTTTGCATCACCAAAAGAACACCATCCCCACGGTGAAGCATGGTGGTGGCAGTATCATGATTTGGGGTTGCTTTTCTTCAGTTGGAACTGGGGCTTTAGTCAAGGTGGAGGGAATTATGAACAGTTTCAAATAACAGTCACTTTTGTCCCAAAACCTTCAGGTGTCTGCTAGATAGCTGAAGATGAAGAGGAATTTCACCTTTCAACATGACAATGACCCCAAGCATACATCCAAATCAACAAAAGAATGGCTTCACCAGAAGATAATTAAAGTTTTGGAATGGCTCAGCCAGAGTCCAGATCTAAATCCAATAGAAAATCTGTGGGGTGACCTGAAGAGAGCTGTACACAAGAGATGTCCTCACAATCTGACAGATTTGGAGAACTTTTGCAAGGAAGAGTGGGCAAATATTGCCAAGGTGAGATGTGCCACGTTGATAGACTCCTACTCATGAAGACTGAATGTTGTAATTAAATCAAAAGGTACTTCAACAAAGTATTAGTTTAAAGGTGTGCACACACAACAAAGTATTAGTTTAAGGGTGTGCACACTTATGCAACCAGTGTATTGTACGTTTTTTATTTTTTATATTTTTTTCCCCTAGCAGATTTGTTTGTTTTTCAATTGAAGTGTAGAGATGGGAAAAGTTTTGACATGATTTATGGTTTCATTTTTTTATATCACAAAAGCCTGGCATTTTAACAGGGGTGTGTAAACTTTTTATATCCACGAGAATTCATATATATCAGATATGCTAGATATTATATGGGTGGCCGCGGTGATGCAGTGGTTAGTGTTGCCACCTCACAGCAAGAGGTTCTCTGGTTTTGATCCTTGACTGGGGTGCCTTCTGTGCGGAGTCTGCATGTCCTCTCTGTGGTCATGTGGGTTTCCTCCGGGTGCTCCGGTTTCCTCCCACATCCCAAAGACATGCTGTAGGTGGATTGGACACTCTAAATTGGCCCTAGGCATGCATGCATGCATGCATGCATGTGTGTGCCTTCTGTTCAAGGTTGGGTGCCGGGCTGGCAACTCTAAACCATAAAACTCCACTGCCAATCTTGAGTGGACAGGTGATTTGCTGTGGTGACCCCTAACTGGGAAAAAGCAGAAAGAAGAAGATATGCTAGATATTATATAACTTTTCCATATGTGTATCATTCATTTATAAGTTTCCACAGCACAGTGCATATTTCCTGTAAGGAGTACTATGTCATAAATTGTCATGTTGTCTGTAACAAAGATGGCATCATTATCATCTTTGTAAATTACACTGGAATTATGCAAGATTCACCCTTCATTTTATGTATTTATTTATTTATTTTGCCATTCACCAAGTCTTGCCCACATGTTTCTGTCAATTTATCTAATAAACCTGTTAATTTCTCTGTCAAGGGAGAGAGAGCTAGGCACCTCCATCATGTACAAGAGGGTCTAATCAGTCCATTCATTCGCTTCTAGAGGTGAGAATTAAATAGCATGGAGCAGATAAACCAAATAAATATGGAAGTACTCTAATAACTTAAATATCTCTACACAGATCAGCCATAATGCAAGGTATAAATATATTTAATAATAAATAATAAAAGACTATACAATACTAAATATTTACAGTGACATCAGAGTTCAAAATCACAGGAAATATTTAAAACAATATTGCAGAACAGTCTTAAATAAATAAAATAAAAAAAATATCTAAACTAAGTTTTGCTATATTCCAGACTTTATCTAAGAGGATTACTATAACCTATTATACCATGATCCCCCCAAAACGTGCACGCTGATTGGCCAGCGTGCCCGTTGTAAATCGAGTTATACTAATGGAAAAGGTCCGGTCGCCCAGACTTTTTTCCATTAGTATAACTCGATTTTTTAAAACACTGTCTCACTATGTTAAATGGGTTTAACATAGCGAGACAGCTTTAAAATAAACAACGGAGATCTCCGTTGCTTATTTTAAAGCTGTCTCGCTATGTTAAACCCATTTAACATAGCGAGACAGTGTTTTAAAAAAAGACAACGGAGAAAGCAAGATCTCCGTTGCTTTTTTTTAGTGTCTCGCTATGTTAAATGAGTTTAACACAGCGAGACAGTTTTAAAATAAGCAACGGAGATGTCCGTTGCTTATTTTAAAACTGTCTTGCTATGTTAAACTCATTTAACATAGCGAGACTAAAAAGCAACGGAGATCTTGCTTTCTCCGTTGCTTTTGCCCACAGCTCTGATGTACTGCGCAGGCGCGCAGTACATCAGCACTGCCGCGGATGCCAGACATCTGCGGAAGGGCAGTAAACAGGCATTATACTATGCCATTATTTAAGAAAAGGAATAGTTTCTTTTCTTAAATAATGTCATGGTATAATAGCAATAACCCACTTCTGGGTGTGGGTAATGCCAAATTTACCCACGGTTGGCTTTGTTTGGTCCTCGGGCGCCTCGGGACCAAACCACGCCAACCATGGGTAAATTTAGCATTACCCACACCCAGGCGTGGGTTATTGCTATAATAACTTACTACAGAGCAAGGCAGATGTGTGGTGAATGGGTCTTCTTGTCAGGTCCAAGATAGAATACAGAATGCTGTGTCTCACTCAGAGAGTTCTGAAATTAATATCTCAAATATAAGTGCTGGGCTAGCTTGCAGAATGACATAATTTCTTCTCATCTGACTCTATCCCAGATGAAACCTCCACTGCTAGAATCTGATAGTATTTAGCATCTACCTGTAAAAATACATAGACCCCAGATCTACGGCAAATGCTGGAAGTCATAAAACAATAAAATATTTCCAAGACAATACAGAAAGTGCCCTAATTTTAGACATTGTGTCTCCTTACTGCATGGAAATTGAAAGATATCATCTTTTTTTGCATAGCCATAAAGTAATTTAATTTCAGCTATTTTTCTGAAGTTAACCTGCTGTATTCCAGTTTTCCACTGTTAAAATACATATATATATTTAAGCAGTTACAATAGTGCATGCACATTTCTGTTCTCTTCCAGGAGGGCACACTGTGGATACATCTTTATGCTCAGTACTTCATACTTTTCAACACACATCTGTACAAACCTAGTTTGATATATACATGACATAAGTTCTAATGCATTTGTGACACAAGCATCTTACATGAAGCATGTTGACATTCACAGATAGCACAATACCATTTAGAAAATTCCAGACAGCTGTGCTGGCAGTATCTCCCTTTGTCACACTTCTATATAAATAATGTTGATATTCACAAATAATATATAATTATTTACAAAATTCCAGCTAGCTGGGCTGGCAGTATCTCCTTTAGTCACAAGTTCCACATTTCCCACATTATGCTACTATTGACCAATGCAGAAATAATTAATATTTGATATGCACAGCTACAACAATGTCATAACTCCAGAAAATATTCCAAACCTCTTTCCTCTGCCAAAATATGGCTGAAAAAAAATCAAACATGCTCCTCAGTCCCCTAAAAAACTAAGCTAATGTTTGTTCACACTCAGACTCTACTATACTTAAAAACAGTCTTTCATGGTGTCATCAGCAAATAACACCAAAACTGAAATAATAAACAATATTAATTAATGGACACTTTAATAGATGACAATCTTAAATTCAAGCAACATATACTACAAACAAGTGAAAGGACATGTCTAGCTATCTTCCATCTAACGTTTAGCATTATTCCCACCAACCTTTATCCCTCCAATACTGCTTTCCAGTACTCACAACCCTCCTCAACAGTAGCTCTAAGTCTATTATTCTACATTTCAACTCTGCTTTTTCCAAGACAAATTTTCCCTACTTCCTATCTTAATTACATCCTCATCTTCTATCCTTACAACCCTCCTCTATTTTTTACATTTCATTAACATGTTTTTCCTACAATTTATCATACTAGTATCACTTTTCCAACTTACAGACTTAACATTCTACCAAACTCCCTTACCCTCACACTTTCAACAAAACTGTTATACTGTGTGTAGCAACACAATTACTATGAATCTCATCTCCCAGTCAAACCCTAGCTGTATCATAAATCATATACCTTGCTAATCAAGTACAGTTATCCAAAACCACTATTTATTGACAAAATGAATTTAAAAATAAAATCAAGCAAAAATTCCTCTAGTTGTACCATCACTCCTCCAAATTTATGGTTACATCCACCCAATGTCAGATCCAACTCAGCATATACAGCCACCAGACCACACATCCACATCAGCTTCTTTATCACTAACACATTGCCGACAGTCCTAACTTGGCATTCATATATACCATACCAACTTATGACATATGTATACCAAACTCCCTGAAGGGCATTCATGGATAGTGCTACACAATCCAGACATCTTCATTGCCAAAGAAACCTGGCTCTGTTATGAAACAAAAAAATGAAGAAATTGCCCCACTAGGCTATAACATTATCAGATTAGACAAAGCCAATGAAAAAGCTGGTAGTGTTGCTATTTTCTACAAGAACCCAGTAAATATCTTTCCTTGTCTCTAAACCTGCCAAACTTCCCTAACTCAGAAATCCTACTAACCATGCTAAAACTAAACACTAACAAGACAATTCCAATCTTGGGTATATACATAACTCAGGGTTATGCAACTAAGACAGTGTAAGATAATCTCTGCTGGGCCGCCTTAAAAAAAATCACTTACGAAAGCATAATATTCAATGGTGATACTATAGGCTGGCAAATCATATAGTCTGAAAATTTAACCAATAATATAAATCTGTACAAGTTCAGCCAACTTATAACCGCACCAACTAGATATAACAAAGCCACAGCCAGATAAAATCAACCCTTGACTAGATCCTAACCTCCTCATTAAATAAAATATAATCCCATGGAACTCTATCAGACAGCCTAAGTAATCACTTACCAATCTGCACCATAAGGTACCAAAGCAACAGCCCTAAAATACATAATTACAATCTGGTAAGAAAACTTACTACTTTTCATGAAGACACCTTTATTAATGCACTACATGTCCTTAACTGGGAGTCACTATTGATTCTCCCCATAAGTTATGCTGTCTCTGAGTTCAACAAAATCTTCCTAGTTGTTCTAAACACACAAGATCCCTTCAGAATAAAAAGAGGCAAAACCAGCCCTGTACCATGGCTATCATTATCAATTAAGCAGCTTATAAAACATTGAGAGAAAGCTCAGAAGGTATGGACAAAAAATAAAACAGGTCCTGCTTTACTGACATATAGACAACTAAAAACATAACAAAAGAACTTATCACTAAACATAAGAAAACCTACTACTCAACCAATCAAAACATACACACAACATGCACACTAATAATCCAAAACTATTCTGGACCTCAATCAGTAAACTATTAAATTTAGGACAAGCTACACATCCAAAACCAAACACACAGAAACAAAATGAGACCACAGACAACAAATTCAACACCCACTTTATACAGACATTACAAATATTTACCAACTGAAATCTATACTCAATCAAATAGCTTCCTTTAACATTTCTCCTTCCAGCCTGTTCCCACAAATACTATCAAAATAACTCAAATAATTAAGGCCTACTTCAAATGTTCCTGACAATCTACCTGCTGAATATCTTAAAATAGCAGCTGAGGCTTGTGCATATCCAATTTCAATTCTGATAACTCATTCCATATCTGGAAATAAAATCCCCTCACTATGGAAAATTATTTATTATTCCACTGCACAAGAGTGGAATCAATTCATATCTTTCAAACTATAGATCATCTTACCTATCAAAAATAGTAGAAAAATGTATACATACGCAACTTATTAACTACCTAAAAGATAACCAGCTTCCATCTTCATACCAACACAGCTTCCATCCTCATCACAGCACAACTACTGCTTTGCTGAGTTTTGTTAAGACTGTCAACACCCACAGAAATGCTGGAATTCTAGTCTTCACCATCTTCCTGGACTTATCAAAAGCTTTTGATACTGCCTCCTATCAGAAACTCTTACATAAACTCTTATTCCCATGGCTCATCAACTCTTCACTACAATGTTTCAATAGATACTTCACAAACAGTAAAATGGAAAAATGATTTCTCTGCTTTCTTGTCAGTAAATATTGGTGTCCCACAAGGACCTATACTAGGCCTTAAATGTTTCACCATAGTTATCAAGGACTTCTACACTGCTACAAAAAACTACCCAAGTTCAATATGCAGATGACATTACACTAATCTGCTCTGAATTTCTCCCTCTCTCTAAACTCCAAGACCTTACACAACAATCCCTCTTATTGATTGAAATACTGCTCAATAAATTGCAACTACTTATAAACCTTAATAAAACTAAATTACTGCTCTTCACCCCAAAACACATCTCTACAAAAATAATACTATTCACTATCATCTCTGCCAACAACACCATGATAGAGCAAGTAAACCACACAAAATTACTGAGTGTCATCATAGATGACCAATTGAAATTCGACCACCATGTATCACTTGTGGTTAGAAAGCTAATCAAAATCTAGGTACATTATACAGAGTACAAACCTACCTCACTGCCATAGCCAGAAGAAAAATGGCCTCCACCTTTTTACTGCCATCTCTCCTCTATGCTGCTCCAATCTTCACTAAACTTCAAGTCTTGCAGTTGTCCAAATTTGAGCAATGTTATAATAAAATAGCCAAATATGCAGTAAACTGTAACAGTAGAATGCACCACTGCCTAGCACTCAAAGAATTTAACTGGTTAAAAATACATCACCTACTGCTTTCTCAGCTAACTACAAAACATAGACTTCTCGATAAGCTGTAGAATTGCCCAGCCCTTAACAACTTAATACAGCTTGACTATCACAATATAATTTATAAAATCACTAATCACTATAACCAAATCTAATACTGTAGGTGGCTCTCACTATTCAGATAGTGTAGCCAAGCTATGGAACCACATCCCTCTACCACTGAAAGCCATTCAGAATGCAAACTTATTTAAACCACAACTAAAACTTCATCTGTCAAATCAGTGCACCTGCTTTTGTACATCTCTAGGATAGATGTCATTGTTACCTTCAACTAGCCATATTGTCAATTAATTCTCTTCATTCAGAATCCTATACCTCACTCTTCACTAATTCATGAACAACTTTACTAGCATATCCCTGCCATATACCTCATTTTATGACACTGCTCACCCTTCACCTTTATACTTCGAATATCAATCAACTTTATAATAGTTTTATATATATAATTGTCTCTGAACTTGCTTTACACCTAACCTCTTAACTACAATATTAAAATTTTCTGCCCTACCTAGTTCCTTTCCTCACTTCCATTTCTTTGAACTTCTAAATGCTACTCACATGATCTATTATCTAGCTGAGAAAACCCAATACGCATATTCAAATGCTCAATGTTTAACATCTAGTGATGCATAAATATCTTTTATACTGTAATAGTTGCCTTTACTTTCATAGGAATGTAATCTAATTCGCAAATATAGTATGTGTAAATGACTGTTCAAGTATATGACTGAATATCTGTTTAAAAATGTTTTAATATGTTGGGGCGTTTCTCCTTGGGCCTCCAAAGAAATATAAATAAAATAAAATAAACAATATAGACTCAACAAAGAGTAAGCTTCCTTTACAAGGTCAAACATTCCCTGACTGACTAATTGACTGACTGACTGACTGACTGACTGACTGACTGACTCAGCAAGAAAACTTCTACCCTCAACCTAGTAAATCCATCATTCTTATATGCCTCACTCATCTTGACAAACTTAAACACCACACTTAAATCAATTCACTGCCAAGCCTTAAAACAGCTAAACTGACTTGAGCTGAACAACCACCTAACATACAGCTATTTATTGCATACAAATGGATCTACTATTCTGAAAAATGCCCAGCACTACTAATATCCTACTGCTGTACTCCTATCTGAGGGATCTCCATTCTGGTGAGAGATTCGGATTAATCACCAATAAGTCAAACAACTCAGCAAGGGACTCATTGTACTCCTGTTAGGACTCCAAAATCTGGAATGCCATCCCTGCACAGATATGAATGGCTGAAAAAACTCCTAAGCTTTAAAATGCTACTTAAACAATATGTTAATCAGTCCCTGTCATGCTCATTACCAGGCTGATACTTTCACCTTAAGAACATATTACTCATAACTCATCTTTATCTGAAGTTGAAATATCATACACTTCCTATTCCAGTCTCTAAAATATTACTATCTTCTCATTTACCCTTTTTCTCTATTCACTTCTCTAATATAATTTCTCTGAACACTACACCCTTTCTTATAAACCTAAGTTAAAACCCAACGTATTAGTTTCTAACACTTACTCTGTCTAGCAAGTCTTCTAAAATGACTTAAGTCCAAAACAAATTTTATACTGTGCTTTCAAAATTAACATCTTGGTAATACTGTGCTCATATATAAAAATCTGTATGTCTTCTACCATATCTGACAACTTGTTTCTCGCTGTATCAGTCATTATGAAATCTCCACTACCTGTTGCTAACCTTCCCTATGCTAAACTCACAGGACCCCATAATCCCAATATAACAATGTTTTTGATGCACTGTCAGAGTCTT
This sequence comes from Protopterus annectens, assembly GCF_019279795.1. Classification (NCBI taxonomy): domain Eukaryota; kingdom Metazoa; phylum Chordata; order Ceratodontiformes; family Protopteridae; genus Protopterus; species Protopterus annectens. The sequence continues at coordinate 734,411,137 of NC_056728.1, forward strand.
GTGGTGTACTAAATGGTATCTACATTATATAAACTATATGAAAATAGACACACCATACAGTTTTTTAATGCAGATATATTTCCTGTATATTTCTGTTATGTAACAAATATTTTTTTTCCTTGAAACTGTAAATATTAATATAAACATGCTTTTTGATACAGGTTATCTTCCCAGGCCTCCAGTGAAAATGGACTCTGCCCAGTCGGACCTCCCCAGAGAACAAAGACAAATAAATAAGTAATAAATAAACAAATAAATAAAATATTGCTAAAGAAATCCTGCAAAATAAAGTTAATGATAAAGTGAAAGTGCATGCTTTTGATATAAATGACTTGCTAAATGAAAAGTCATTATGTTTGTGGAAAAGATGGGTATCTGGAAGAGTAATGGATGTCACGTGTTTTGAATTCTGTACTGTTCAACTTAAGAATGGGAAATAGGTTTGAAAACATGTTGCACAGATTTTGGAAATGAAACCTCAAAAAGGGCAGCCCTTTACTTTTGTGGATGGATTGTGTAAAACCATACTAGGTGAATCGCAGGCTTTTATGAAGGGGAGTGCTTTGCCTGTGATAGCACTAAAGGAGAATTTCATGGTGCTGTTTTGTAGTACCTTGAACACAGCATTCTAAACAAGACTGCCATGGAAATGAAAGCTGACTGAAGGCTACCAGGCCTTATCAGCCTGTTTACATAATAGAGTCAGAAGATCACTTGCATGCAATAAAGTCTGCTCTGCATCCTGTTTTTCTGCCAAAACCTGTATATTACAAGCATGTGATAAAGCATTCCACTATTAATGGGGAGGAATATTGTAATGTGTAGACAGGAATAAGATATGGTTCCTTTAAGCCATTTTTTTACCCTCCTTATTTTGTTTGAATAATTATATTTCACAGACTGGTTTTCACCAGTGAGAGTCTTCCTTTGCTGCTAGAAGCTGAATTGCTCTTCTGAGCGTGAGATGTGTAGGATGCAAAGTGCAGTTGCATTAAGTTACTGTTGTTTGGAAAAAAGCAGTCTTCGTTTTTATGCAACTTTGTGGGATCTATGTGTCCAATACTAGTTTCAAATTGGGTATCATAATGTCTCATCAAAATGAAATAATAAAGGAAATTTGGGAAAGTATTTTCTTTTTCAAAGTATTCTACAGAAATCAGTCAGATGAGTGAAAGAAATTAAAAATTGCCTAAAATATTTTATGAAATTATTAAATCACTCTCCTATTACTCAATCTACTTCAGCATCACATGGAAGATAGGGCCAATTCTGTAGTCAGTGGGTGAAAATGCAGAGAACACACACACACACACACACACACACACACACACACACACACACACACACACACACACACACACACACACACACACACACACACACACACACACACACACACACACACACACACACACACACACACACACACACACACACACACACACACACACACACACACACACACACACACACACACACACACACACACACACACACACACACACTTGGGAGGGTGGCCTAATGGTTAAGGTGTTTGCCTTACAAACATGAGGTGCAGGGTTTGAGTCTCACAAGGGATAATTGGCTAGGCTTAAAATGGCTTGCAAGGGCAGTCAGCCTAGTACTAATCTATGAACCTATCAACACATGCACTTATGAGCTATTTGGGGGCTCACCTGTTCACCTACAGTATATGTTTGGAAAATGGCAGGAAAATGGGGCACTCAAAATCTCATGTAGATATAAAAGGGAACATGCAAGCTCTAAACAGAAAGTACCCCTGACAGAAACCAACCCGGAGGACACAGCACTGTAAAACTGCTGCACCAGTCTGTCATAACTGGATACTGCACTTGTCAGCTCTTAATTATACAACAATGTAATTACCATATTCTTGTTGTTTTGTGCTTGAAACTGTTATTGTTTTGCTATACTCAAGCTGAAGAATATAATAACATAATTCAACTTAGGTACAAATGAGCATTACATTTAATTAAATTTAAGAGCTGCCACTTAATAAATCAATTATGCATGTAATTGAGTACAAGCATGTAAAACCAAATAAATATTTTTCTAGACAGCAGTGAGGTCTTTTTTTATTTGTTTAGAATTTAATATTTAAGAGATAAGCATTTAATATAAAAACACACAAAGAATAAATAACAGTAAAACTCAGTGGCATAATTTTAAAAATAAGGGTGCAATACATTTTAATAAATAGAAAATGATACTTGTACTGCTTGTATGTTTTAGACTCTTTGTCCTGAAAAGTGTGCTAACAATCTTCCTCTAAAACAAACCAGCACTTTGCAAAACAAATGGTCCTCATTTACAACAAAGGAACACAATATAGAAATTCAATTATCTTCATTTATTTTGGATATGTTCTTGATCAGTTTATGGAAGTGACAGTAGTCTTACATATGAAACATTAGTTTTTTTTTCCTAAAAACAACAACCTTAGGAAATACTTCTGAATAAATAAAACACTGTTACATCTGGGTGGTACTTTGTCACTAGATCTAAAACAGCACTTCACTCCTGGGGAATAAGCCAGTTTAGCAACATGATGGCTGAGCTGATTAGGCTGAATGTGATGAATCGTTTTCACTTTTTATGCCTGCAGTATCATTGTACATATCCTGGTCACTGTATCTGTGCTTCGGAGTTGTGTCCTGCCTTCCCTTTGGCTCTTGTACAGCTTTCTTTCCATTGAGCCAGTATGTTGTCATATCTCCTTTACCCTGGAAGAAACAGACAGGATTGTTAGACAATGCAATTAATTTCTTGAACATATTATGTTTGTAATTAGCTGACATGTCGGTCACCTGAAGATCTGGATTTAGATTCAGAAAGCTATTTCGCAATGCGTATGGCTGGTGCTTAGAACAATTCCTGCTCTAAAACCTTAGGCAGTTCACAAATACATGATTCATGAAGACTGGTGATATTTCTAACTGAGATGAGATACTGTACAGTGCAGATGCACAACTGGAGGTACATATAAAAATAAAGTGCCAGATGTGATTCACAGTAATAATAAGTGTGTACCTGGTACATAGCCTGAGGAGACGTTTAGCAATATGGTGACAGGTGCCTGCCAATGTGTGCACAATTATTTATTTTAATTTATTTATTGGCATTTATGTATTTTTTTTTTTTTTATTTTACACTTGTTGACCGGGATAGTCTGACTGAGCTGACTAGCTCTTTTTCAGCAGAGGCCTGGGGAGAAAAGCTCCACAAACAATAAAAGAGTGATTCAAAGACAAATTTTACAATAGAAGTATAACGAAGTATGTTAAGTATGCTATATAACAATATATAAACAGCTTTTATCAAATGTTTGCTAATACTATACATTAAGGTTGAAGGAGAGAGATGAGAGATGTGACTTATTAATAGTGGTGCGAGGTGGTTACAGTTCATGGTAAAGACAGCTGGGATCACAGAGGAAAGGAAGGCTAGGAAGAACTAAGAGGAAAAGAGAGGAAGAAGTTAGTAAAGCAAGATGACATAGAGGAGAGGTTAGGCAGGATAGTAGGGATGATTAAGAAATTTCTAAAGGCAGCTTGTTTCAAGAAATGGTTGGATGGTAGCTATAGAGGTTACATCCTATTTTGGACTTGGGTTTATAGATCTGTATGAGGTCTTGGTCTGAGCTGCGTAGAGATCTAGTGGGGGAATAATGAGAGATGAGAGGAACTAAGCTGGTGGAATACGAAGGCTCATATAGAATGGAATGAATAATTTGGAGCTGAGAGAGGAGGAGCTGGTGGGGTAGTTCAAGCCAGTTTAGGTGTTTCAGTGAGAGACAGCGATGGGATTTGTATCTTTGATGTGCTGTGAATCTGGCTACTTTGTTGTAGGTTGATTCAAGTTTGGTAAGGAGAGAGGAGTTGAGATTTGTAAGGATTTGAGAGGTATACAGGAGACTAAGGAGGAGGTAAGCATGAGAGAGGGTTACTTTTGCTTTGTTAGTGAGAAACTTTTTATTTCTATATAGGAGGCCCAGTTTTAGATGAGTCTTTTGGATACAGTTATTAACATGTAAGTTGAATTTAAGTTGATCGGCTATGATGACATCTAAGAACTTTGTGTTGGATTTAACTTGGATAGGAGTATTGTTGAGAGACAGTATTGTGAAGGTAGGTTTAAGGTGGTAAAGATTTTTAGGTAAGAAGAGTAGGAGCTTTGTTTTTTTTTTGGTTCAGAATAAGCAAGTTATTAGTGAGCCAGGTTTCAACTAAGTTAAAGGATGTCTGTGTGGTAGATATAAGTTCAGAGGGGGTGTCAGCAAGGGTGATGACTGTAGAGTCATCACCATATTGTACCAGGGATGACTGGGGGCATGATGTATAGAGTAAATTAGTGAAGATACTGAAAAGTAATGGGCCAAGTATTGAGCCTTGGGGGACACCCAATTTTACTGGGAGAGAAGGGAAGAGTGCAGAAAGCCATCTCAAAGATTGCTTTTGATCTGTGAGATAGCTAGAAAACCAAGCAACAGTAGAAGTGGAGAAGTTAAGATTAGTCAGTTTAGTTAAAAGAAGAGACACTGACAAAGGCTTTTGATAGGTCTAAGAAAAGGCAACAGACAAGTTTGTTATTATCTCTGGCTAGAGAAATAGTGTTACAGAAGGATATGAGGGCAGTGGCAGTACTATGCCTGAGGCAAAAGCCATGTTGTGTGGGTGTGAGCAAGTTTTCTCGTAGGTATTGTATGACTTGCTTATGTATGCATTTTTCTAAAACTTTAGAGAGTGGGGATAGGACAGCTATGGGTCTAAAGTTAGAGATTTCTGTGGAGTTACCTCCTTTGTGTATAGGTAGGGTGTAGAATTCTTTCCAGATAGAGGAGACCTTTGACTCAGTGATAGAGCGATTTATCAAGACAGATACTGGGAGAGCCAGTGAGTCAGCAGCTAACGGAAGGAAATAAGGAATATTGTCAGCTCATGTACAGCAGGGTTTTAGTTTGGAGAGTTAAGATTTAATGTAGCTAGTAGGAACAGATCTGAGAGAAAAAGTAGTGGAGGAGTTTGGGGTAGGAGAGGGTTCAGAGGAATTATTAGTCAAGCTGTTTTTAAAGTTTGTTATGCTAGTAGAAGAGGCATCAAAGGTGATCATTTTAGATATGGATTCAATGAAATAGGTGTTAAAGATATTAGCAGTTTCTTCTGGATTCTTGTTAGGAAAGGGATTGGGAGAAGAAGGGTTTCCAGGATGCAATATTTGGCTTATAGAGTTCCAGAATTTTGGGGGGGGGGGTCTGATCTTTGAGTTGAGGGGGGGGGGTAAAGTAAAATTCCTTTTTATCTTTAATAATATTTGTTTATTGGGAAAGTCCACTGGGCCATAAGAGCCCATTTTCAGTGGAGGCCCAGGGAGAAAAGCTCCACAAGGCAGTTAGTATACAAGTACATAGAACTCAAAACAGTAAGTAAATACAGGCAGTATTTTACAGAAACAGACAGTATTATACAAAACAGAAAAGGAAGCATGTAAGTAATCATACATGTCTTATACATTTAGAGATAAAATAGAGATGAAAGCTGTCATATGGAAATATGTACAAGGTAGTGTAAGAGTATCAGCCAGCACAATAGTGCAGGGAAGTGTGAAGTTGTTTTATTACTTGATAAAAATTCCTAAATACATAGTTAGGCATAGAAACATAGTTAAGCATGGGTATCTAATATGTTAGTCTTTTAAATAAAGATAAAGTAAGAACTGAGAGGTGAGGATGTAAGTTAAGGTGACTGTAAGTGTGGGGAATCAGGTTATGCATGGATGGATGAAAACTGAGACATTGGCATTGCCAAAGAGTGGACAGGTATTGCTGCAGAGGTTTTTGATTGTAGGGAGATGCAGTGATGGTGACCTTGTTATAACAAGACACAAGCTTGGTTTTTAGGTAGGACTGGATATTGGTGTGAAGAGGAGCACCATACAGAAGGGAAGATAAGAGGAAGGTTAAGGCAAGATTATGCTTTTTAGAGCAGTTAAGAAAGTGTTTATATCTATAAAGGGAATTTATTTATTTTTTTATTATTATGGATATGGATGTTAAATGTCAGGTGTTCATCTAGAATAACTCCAAATAATTTACTGTGGGAGATGACTTCTATGGTAATGTTGTTTTGAGATTGAACAAAAAATCAGTCTTGTTAACAGAGAGGTTTTTCTTAGGAGTAAATAGTAGCAATTTGGTTTTGCTGGGGTTCAGGACTAGATGATTATTAGCCATCCACACTTCAGCAGCAGCAAAGGCATACTGGGTTATATGCATAAGTTCTGTTGCTGATTTAGCAGAGCAAATAATAGTTGAATCGTCTGCATATTGAACAACAGATCCATTTTTAAGAGTGGAGTGGAAGTCATTTATAAAAATAGTGAAAAGAAGGGGTCCTAAGATACAGCCCTGGGGAACTCCAGTGGATGACATGAGAAATGTAGAGAAAGAGATGAGCCATCTAGTTGATTGTTGTTTTAGATAGTTGGCAAACCAGTCTAGGGTTGGGGGAGACCTAGATTAGAAAGTTTGCTGTGGAGTAGAGGGTGGAAGATCATATTGAAAGCTTTTGAGAGGTCAAGAAAGAGTGAGGATACAAATTTACCAGCATTTCTAGCTTGATTGACAGTGTCCATGAAGGAAATGAGAGCAGTGATTGTACTATGACTTGGCCTAAACCCATATTGAGTTGGGGAGAGGATCTGATTTAGTAGTAGGTAGTCTAAAAGTTGATGATGGATTCATTTTTCTAGGATTTTGGAAGGGGGCAGAGAATAGCAATGGGTTGAATGTTAGAGATATCTGTATTATTACCACGTTTATGGAGAGGAAGAATATACATGCTTTTTTCCAGATAGTAGGAGCATAGGACTCTTGGAGAGATCTATCAAGAAGTATGCTTCTGTGATAGGCAATGGCTCTAGCTGTCATTTGGAGGTATTCTGGGGGTAAGTTGTCAGGGGCACTGGAGCCAGGTTTAAGTTTTAGAAGAAAGAGTACGGGGGAGAAAGAAAAGGTGGGTAGGGAGGGGGTTATGATATCAATTTAGGGGGAGATAATGAGGGAGGGTTAGTATTGGTTGTAGTTTGGGGAAAGGTAGTGGGAAGTTTAGCTATTATGCCAATGAAATGTGAGTTAAAGAGCATGGCTATTTCGATGGTAGTTTTCTCTGGGAATGGGTAGAGATTGTTATTGATACCAGGGTTGATTAGAGATGAGATGAAGTTCCAAAATTTCTTCATATTGTGTTTGTGATTTTTTTGGAGGTTTAAATAATATTGTTTTTTATTATTAATGATTAAGTGCTTAGCTTGATTACTGAGCTGTCTAAATTGTAGGAGATCAGTAGGATGCTTGTACTTTTGCCATTTGTTTCCATATTTTGTCCCTGGCAGTCACAGTTTGCTTGGTAGCTCTAGAGAGCCATATGGCATGGTTAGTTTTAACTATTTTCTTGTCTTACTGGGTCTAGCTTGTTTAAAGTGTTCAGGAATGTGGAGTTAAAGAACTCAACAGTCTCATCAAGGGACAGGACCTTTGGTATATTATAATTGACATTTATCAGGGTTTCATTTAGAAAAAACACTGGAAAAAGCAACCTTGTAGCCGGAATGCCAACTCTAACCCAAAATATTGTAATTCGAAGAGACTTCTTTAACGCACAAATTTTTATTGTTCTTCAAAAAAAGCGTTTTCGCCGTGGCTCCTGCCACAGCTTCATCAGAAGGAAAGACAATTAAGAACAGCCAACCAAACTAATAAATACTCACATACAGGAAATGATAAGAAGTCAATATCCTGTCAACTTAATTAAAAATGTATAAAATTCCAATTAAAATCAAAACCCATAGTATGTATAACAAAACATTTGTTCCTAAATAGTAAATATATTTATAATGTATATACACATAAATCTATTAACTAAAAAAGTGCTTGAAAGTACTTTTTTATATTTTTACAGTAGTTCCACAGCATTTATCTAAAATAACTCTTTAACTTCAGTTTACAGGAAATATTGCAGTTCTCATTTAGACCAACGGGTCTAAATGCATCTAAATTTAACTGCCAAGATAATTCAATGCATTCAAGCATAATTTCAAAAGGGCCACCCCTAATATTCTGAGGGACCTGGTCAATACCCATAAAGAAGTAACAATTTAAAAGAATTTTGCAACGCATGTCAAATTCCCATAGATCTATGAGAGTTAATGGCTCATTTAAATGTGGCCATTGCAATATGTGTAAATCTATGTTGGTTGGCAACTCTTTCTTTGTTAGGAACAAAAGGTACCAGATCAATCAAAAGTTATCCTGTGACTCTAAGTCAGTAGTATACATTGCCCTGTGCAATTGTTGCCCAAGCTTCTATATAGGAAAAACAAATCGCAAACTAAAAGAAAGAGTTTACCAGCATCTTTACGCTATAAAGAAACCATTACTAGAAAATGCTTTAGCAAAACATGTAAAAAATAACCCAGGGCACTCATTTGGCTTTATGGGTATTGACCAGGTCACTCAGAATATTAGGGGTGGCCCTTTTGAAATTATGCTTGAATGCATTGAATTAACTTGGCAGTTAAATTTAGATGCATTTAGACCCGCTGGTCTAAATGAGAACTGCAATATTTCCTGTATACTGAAGTTAAAGAGTTATTTTAGATAAATGCTGTGGAACTACTGTAAAAATATAAAAAAGTACTTTCAAGCACTTTTTTAGTTAATAGATTTATGTGTATATACATTATAAATATATTTACTATTTAGGAACAAATGTTTTGTTATACATACTATGGGTTTTGATTTTAATTGGAATTTTATACATTTTTAATTAAGTTGACAGGATATTGACTTCTTATCATTTCCTGTATGTGAGTATTTATTAGTCTTAATTGTCTTTCCTTCTGATGAAGCTGTGGCAGGAGCCACGGCGAAAACGCTTTTTTTGAAGAACAATAAAAATTTGTGCGTTAAAGAAGTCTCTTCGAATTACAATATTTTGGGTTAGAGTTGGCATTCCGGCTACAAGGTTGCTTTTTCCAGTGTTTTTACTAAGTTTGTTTGCCTTTTTTACTAGGGTTTCATTTAGAGTTATAGGATTAAAGTTGCTGAGATGTTTAGTTTGTTTATATTGGTGTTGGGATGGAATTGGGTTGGTTTTAAGTATTATAAAGGCTGGTAGGTGGTCATTAATGTTGCAGGGATGTATTCCGGCTGCTGAAATTTTATGTGGGTTAGAGACTAGTATCAGGTCAAGAATTGATCCACTGACTTTATTTCTGTTGAGTATAGTTGTATCTGTCATTAGCTGAATAAAGATGAAGAGGTAGATAGTGAGGAGTGACCTGAGAAATCTGGCCAATTTATGTTAACGTTGCCTAGGACTGTTGTCTCATTATTTACATTGTTTGTTATCCAAGCAAGAATATCTTCAAGAAGGGGACTACTATTACCTGGGAGATGGCCATAATGCAGGGATACTTAAGTTGTTCAGTTTGAATAGTGATATCAGTATCTCGGCTGTAGAGAACTGAGGAAGAGGACAGCAATATGGGACAATGGTGAGGGTATTAGAAAAGAGTATAGCAACACCTCCTCCTTTTTACAGGGTCTCTCAGCTCATAGACAGGCGTACCTGGGGGAGGGGGGGGAGGAATTCTGAGTCTTTTATGTAAGGTTTTAGAAAAGTTTCAGTTGCAGCTAATATGTCTGGTTTATTCAAGGACATCCAGACATGAAATGGTGGTATTTGTTTCTAATACTTTGGAGAATGATTGTTGTAAAATTAAATGATTTATGTGGACTAGGAAGTTTGGCATTCAATGGGTTGGATCTAGGATTTGGGTGGATATCTCCACATAAGAATATGTTAGTTTGCTTGTACAGGTAAGTTATAGGTGGGAGATTTTTTTTTAAGTGACTGGAGATAGCTATATGGTTGTGTATGCTTTTATGGAATGGGAGTAGTTTTAGTTTGATATGTAGAAGTATGTTGCATCCATACAGGCTAGGGGAGAAATCTGAGTAGCTGGACAAAGCTGGAGATTTTATAGCAGTTGTAGATGTGATTTTTCAGGTATAGAAGCTGAATTTAAAGATGTTAGTTGAGATAAGAGGCATAGTAAAAAGGCAAGGGGACAAAGCAATGGGATAGGTGTATGGGCTGAGAGTATATTGGAAAAGATGAAGTTTTCTGAGCTGTTAATTTTGTAGTAATAGTTTAGACACATTAGTAATAGTATTGATAGGAAATGTGGGAGGTATGGCAATATGAGAGTACTAGAACATTATGAATAATATTCAAAGGTTGACGGGAGGCCATGGCGGTGCAGCAGTTAGCATTGTCACCCCACAGCAAGAGGTTCTCCAGTTCAATTCTCAGCTGGGGTGCCTTCTGTGCAGTGTCTGCATGTCCTCCCTGTGGTCACGTGGATTTCCTCCGGGTGCTCTGGTTTCCTCCCACATCCTAAAGACATGCAGTAGGTGGATTGGACACTCAATATTGGCCCTAGGTGTGAGTGTGTGTGCATGTGTGTGCCTTCTGTGGAAGGTTGGGCACTGGGCTGGCAACTCAACACCGTAAAAAACTCCACTGCCAATCATGAGTGGACAGATGATCCACTGTGGTGACCCCTAACCGGGAAAATCCGAAAGAAGAAGAATAATATTCAAAGGTTGACTGGTTAGATTAGTAGATGAGGGAGAGCTAGGAGTATTAACTGTTATTAGATGATTGAATGGGTGAGGGAGTTAATTGTTAGTGGATGATGGAGTGGGGAGAAAAGTTGTGGTGAGAAGAAATGTAATTGATGCAGGGGTGGGTGGGAATGGGGGTAGGGTAGAGGAGAGGAGTGTGCCCGAGCATAGTGAGGGTGAACGGAGTGGGCTGGCCCAGGTTGAGCAGAAATCAATTAAGAAACAATCAGTGAAACTGATAAGTAAGGTGGAGAGTAGTTTTACAGGGGAGTACTGGGGAAGTATAGTAGCGATTTAAGCAATGTAGATTATCATGTACAGGATAGAAGGTAGGTATGCTTTAATCCAGTGCAGTAGGCTACGTGGGAGATGGAGTGGAGAGAGACAGAGAGCTTCAGAATATCAGGGTAGTGAAACATTGGGGTGAATTAAAGAGCTGTCACCCTAAATGGCTCAGTGGTAAAGGTGACTTTACTGTCCTAAGTACAGGAAAGTAATCAAGAAGGCAGATGTGTTCAGGGAAACCGCAATCTAGAGGCAAGAGAGAAAGGGGGGATAGGACTTAATCAATGGCAATGCATGGACAGCCATAGTCTAAACACAAGGGAAAATAGCAAATAAAATATTAGTTTTGCAGATCCATTTATACATACAATGTTAGGGTGGAAAAGCAGTCTTGGTGCACCACAGTGAAATGATAATGTGATAAAATGGACTGCAGAACTTGGCCAAGTAAAATGATATGCGAAGTGCAACAGAGAATATTTAAGAACACAAAATGCTTGTCCCTTTTGTATCAACCACTGAGGTCAGAGTACAAAGTACTCATAAACATAGATGCCTACTTCACTGTCCAAGCCCTGCAGCTCCTTCAGACTCATTGAGCATTACAATAGTAGAATAAGATTCATACTCAATGAGCATTACTATAGTAGAATGGGATTCATACTCACTGAGCATTACAACAGTAGAATGGGATTCAAACTCATTGAGCATTACAATAGTAGAATGGGATTCATATTCATTATGCATTAGAACAGTAGAATGGGATGGCCTTTAATGTTTATGCTAATCACAGCTTCTCAGATGAAAATCAGTTGCAAGTCAAAGATATATGCCTGCACATTCAATAAGGCAGAAAGCAGCTTATTGAATCACATTCTGCATGCATGTAGTTCAGCAACAGACAAAACACATTTTTGCTCCGTAGCTTGTGCACTTATTTATTTTGTTTACTTGGGTAGGGGTAGTACACTGGTCACAACAGACTATTTGCAGGCACATCCTGGGTATATAATGTGCTGCACTGGACAGAGTGCCATTGACATGTACAGTGTACAGTAGGAGCAATGCTCACCACTGACAGTGTAATGTGCCCACAGCACAATTAAAATGTGATGCACATATCATGTCATACTATGCACATATGCAAGCTGTATGCACTTACTACACTACTATTTCAGTTATAAAAGATACGCATACAGACACACACACACACACACACACACACACACACACACACACACGTTCCTCATATAAACATGCAAACTGTCAGTGTGTGTCTGTGTGTGTGTCTGTGTGTTTGTGAACGTGTGTGTGTGTGTGTGTGTGTGTGTGTGTGTGTGTGTGTGTGTGTGTGTGTGTGTGTGTGTGTGTGTGTGTGTTTGTGTGAAACTGTGTGTGCGCATGTGTGCATGTTTTTAGGTTTAATAACGTTGTGTAACCCCTATATATGTATGTCATCAACATCCTTGATTCTTCCAGTACTAATTTTAAGCTTGCTCTCCATCTTTAGTGACTGATACATGAAAATATAGTTGTGTTTTATAACTCATGAGGCAATGGGTGGAGACATTGCAGCCACAAATGCATTCATATCCCAAAGTGTAGTACAAGGGCAACACAGTTTCTCTTCTTTCACAGGAAGGTGGGTGCAAGTGGAGCAACCACGTAAGAAGGAGTGTGCTAGCCACAGCAAGCTGGAATGCCAGAGACAAGATTCTCATATGATATAGATAAAATGGAGAGGAACTTGCACAAACAGGAAATGAATATATCCCTATTACAGGAGGTTAAACTAAAAGAATGGATAGGAAATTGAGCAAAGACGAAGTGAGTACCACACTATTGCAGAAGGTTAAACTGAAAGAGATAGAAGTCTTGTTAACAGCAGATTTGGACAGTTGTGGAGTAACTGCTGAGGTAAAAGAGTAATAGTAGCTTTTGCAAGAACAAATTGAAGGGAAATATGTATGTAAAATAGAGATGGTAAATGGTGCATTGGAACAAGAATTAAGGGGTCTTGTTTACAGTCAAGAATATACATGGCCTCATTTATGATTGCTATGTATTGTAGGAAGAAATAATTAATGGTGTTGGGGAAATAACTAAGGAGCGTTAAACAGGAAATACAAATATAGGGAACAGTAGGTTAAAGCTAAAACAGCACTCTATAAGAGACTTCTGAGTTATTATACTGAAAATCTGCTTATGAACGTTAGTCGTTAGCAGCAGAGGGAGTTAAAAGGATCAGTGGACCACCAGCTGACAAAAGGCTACATTTATGGGTGTTAAAAGAAAATTAAAAAAATAGACTGACAAGTTTTTCCCCTTTGATTATATGTTTTTGATTATGTAGGCTTACTGAAAAAAAACTAACTATGTTACTTAATAGTAGTAAATCAAACAAGTACTAGAAACACAACAAAGAATGCAAACAGAAGTGCGATGCAGGAAGGAGATATGACTACAGGCAAAGCAGTTAGCAATGTTCACAGTAGTTGGAGTATAGATAACCAAAGACTATAAAGTGGAGGATAGAAAAGGTAAAAGAGAAGGATACCAATAATATTAAGTAGCTGGGAGACTCAAAACAATATGGTATGCTCACTTACAAACTGACATTGGTTCTGGAAAAAATTCTACAACAATAAACCTCAGCATTTCATGTAGACAGACATATAGCTATTTACATCTTTTAGTAAATATTAGGAATGTAAACTTAGTAAACACCCTTCAGGCATTCTGGTAAGATCGACACTGAATGTTTTATTCCTTGATCAGCACCAGGTTAATTAAGGGTGGTTTAAGATAAAGACTAAGTTAAGAGTAAGACAATGTCAAAGTATATAATAGTGATAAGTTTTTGTATAATTTGAGAGCAAGCAGCTGGCATACACCATGCAGGTGGCTGCATTTCAGTCTGATGTACAAGAGAGGCCTTTTCATGAATTTTATTGAAATACTGCAGGGTCCAATTGCTGTTGGTCCATCAGTAAAATTTGTAGTGTGGTCATCAGTGAATGCCGACCACTGGAGGTCTTGTACTACAGAAAAGGCAAAAGCAAACAGATGAGTATGGAGTACAATACAAAGTGAGCAATTCTTTTAGATAACACTTAAGAAACACAACGGGTCATGGTTTGAAAAGCAAAAGATATCTTCTAGGTTAAGAAAGAAGCTGAAGTATTTATAGGTTTGGCCATTAAAGAAAAACTACTATAAAGGTAGACGTAGAAAAGCTCAGTTCTGTACTTGGTATGCAGAAAAAAAATCAGTTCTGTACATGCTAAGAGACCTTGTGAAACCAAGCATGGGCATAGTTGGTTATCATACATAAGCCAGAGGAAATCCTGGACTAGCTGTGCCTTGGTGCTTGAGAATTCTGAAAGGAACAAAAGAAAAAAAAAAAGAAGTAAGAGTTGCTACAGCTCGAAAAATGTCCAACAAGTTAAATAATCTAAAAGCTTTACAAAGTAAAACATATTCCATGGCAGAATAACAATGCAACAAATTATATGTGAATTATTCGAGAGCCTCTACACCTGAGGAAAACTCAGGGAAGAGGCAAGAAACATGATGGGCTGTACATTGATCAATGCAAGTCCTTATACAGCTAATGATTAGTATTCAGAAAGGGCCACCACCAGCTGAAAGCCTGAACATGTATTGCAACCACAGTGGTGTTCCTTTTTGATTGAGAGACAGGCCGACCACAGTGTCAGTACATGGTTGGCAGGATCATCATGGTGAGGGCCATAGTAAGCCTTCACCATGGCCATACTACATGCTAATAAGGCATTCAGAAGGAGTGGCCTATGCTAATTAACCATGTGCTATATTCCAGAAATGTGTCCGGTAAGGGATTTAGGAGGCCGAATGATTTAGAACTAGGTATTGTAATCTTGATAAGATGGATATCTGCATGGCTTACAAATAGGACATGGCAAGTGTCATACAGCAACTGGACAGGTGAAATTCTAGGCTGCAGTCAGGGTGTCCCACAGGGCACTTGCCTAGGCCTGTACTTGTTTAGATTGTATCTTTCAGATCTTTTTTGTATTGAAGTGTTCTATAGTCTGTATGCAGATGACTTGAAAATGGGAAAACAGATTACATGTTTTAGAGATAGGGCATGTCTACAAAAGAACTTGACTAAATAGACCATTTTGGGTACAGGATAATAATACACTTATAAATGCATCAAAAACTAAGCATATGAGATTTGGGTGCCAAAGACTGTAAAGTGAATATTTAATACAGCACACAGTGATTGAAACTATAGATTCATTTTAAGACCTGGATAGATGGGTAGATCCAGCTTTGATTTTTTTTATCAACCAATTGGTTAAGGATAGTTATAGAGCTATAGGTTGCATAAAAAGATTAATGAAGTGCAGGAAACCAGAAATGATAAAATAATTGTAGACCCAAACTACTGTTTGGAATAACAATAAGGAAACCTTATAATAAAACAAGCTTGAGTAAATTGAAAAGAGTTCAGTGGAAATATACCAAGGGCATCCATGGATGTGAACATTTTGAGTTACTATAAAAGACTAAAATATCTGAACTAGTATTAGTATAGATTTTTAAGTGGAAATGTAATTCAGGTATATCAGACATTTAGAGATAGCTACCTCAGGAAATGTTTAGAGTTATTGAAAAGTAGTGGAGAATTATATAGGAAGGAAAGACGAACTAATTGGTTCTCTGAGAAAGTTCTATAAGTTCTATAAGTAACCAGTGCATGGAAAAGACTGCCAAATTATATTATAGCAAGCACTAGTTTAAATACTTTTAAGAACAATCTGGAATTTTTTATGGGAATGACAGTCATGGCATATTAGCAGGCTAGAAGGGGCTTATTCTCCATTTCTGCAATATTTGTGTATATGTATGCAAATTAGCATTTTCAGCCATGTTAGCAAACATGGTCAAAAAGCTGTGTACCTCAATTGTAATCTATAAAGGAGACTGTAAAAGGTAATGTTAGGCAAGTGTCTACAGAAAGGTAGTAGGGGATGTATGAGTGTGTTTATGTGTGTCATAGCATCTGTGCCTCTACAGCTTTATGAGTGGTAAGAGAGAGAGTGTGTGTGTGTGTGTGTGTGTGTGCGTGTGTGTGTGTGTGTGTGTGTGTGTGTGCGCGAGTGTGTGTGTGTGCGCATGTGTGGGGTGATTAGCTGCTATTCCTCCAAATTCCCATTGACTAAAGAGCATAAATAGCCTGTAAAATGGGGAGGGGGTAGAAGATAAAAGGGACACTCTTTTCATATTATGCTAAGTCATGTAAAAAGTTATCATAACAAAAGGTTCAAGATGCATATTTGGAACAATACGAGGTAGGAAACTCTCATGTCAGGAATTATTGGATTATTAGCTGACTTTAATAGTCTATTTGTTATGAGGGAAAGGGCAGGTGTAACAGGCAAGATGAAAGACATTCTGTAAAATCAGGAACAGTTGAGAGATATGGGGGATTGTAGAGTGTGTGTGTGTGTGTGTGTGTGTGTGTGTGTGTGTGTGTGTGTGTGTGTGTGTGGTGGGAAGGAGTATACTTTTCAGCAGTAGTGCTCAGGGATTCCGGACAAAGTCAGGGGGGAACACTGGATGACACCAGGGAGAATTTATAAATATTACTACCATGTAGCACAACACCCGGAGGTATTGGGTGCCATAGACTGCACGCACATCCACATCAAAGTACCACCTGGTGACTGGGGTAGGGTCTACATAAACCGCAAGGGGTTCCACTCCATCAACTGCCAGGTTACGTGCGATGGCCAGGGCATTATCATGAATGTGTGTGCTGGCTGCCCTAGAAGCTATCATGACTCCCACATCTGGCATTCCTCACAGCTGTATCAGTGGTTTGCTGGGGGGACATCCCATATGGCCATTTAGTGGGGATGCTGGCTAAGCACTGGAGCCATGGATGATGACACCCATCAGAAATGCACACGCACCCACACAAGAATGCCATAATGAGGCACACACACATACCAGGATCATTTTAGAGCGTATATTTGGGATGCTCAAGTCACAGCTCTGCAGCCTTAACATATTTGGTGGAGCCTTGCAGTACTCTTCATCCACATGTGCACACATGGTCATAGTATGTGCCATGTTACACAGTATGATCCTGTGGAAACGGGTGCAGCAGGAATAAAATGGGGAAGGGCCACACAGCCCCCCACCATTGCCAAAGTCTCCACAGGCACAGATGGACTTGGAGGAGGAACATCCTGAGCCTGCCACTATAGGCAGAGAGAGGTGTGACCAGTATGCCCTGGCCTTGGCAAAGAGGCAATGCATAGCACATACACTGAAACTGGAGGGACCCAGGGACTGATCTCTCTCTCTGACTCACACACACAGTAAAATGGATGCTAAACATCACACCACCTATACCTTACCATGTATAGGTAGTGTACTCCATGCATCCAACATAGTCATCCCTCAAGCAGCATCCTCACACCAGCCACAGGCACAAGGTAAGCCAGTCTCCTTAACAAAATACATGAATGGAGTGGACTGCTCTGATAATATGTCTATGATATTGATCAAGCATGCAAGGGGATGGGGTGGCTAAATGGGATAGCAGTAAACAACTGACAGCTCTGTGGGACAGCAGGAAGTGTATCCCCAGCGCTGGCCTACCTACACCATGCAGTACCACCCTAGTTGAAAAATACCACTGCAGTATATGTGATGAGCCAAATAACTGGGGGGGGGGGGTCATAGGTCACATGCATGGATGTCAAAGTGGGGGTCCCATACCCACTCCCAGCCTCACCCAGCAGATCAGCTGTAGAAAACCATACAGAAATATCTGGCAAAGGCCCCCACATGGCGACATCCATGAAATCTCCACCTACAGACATTTACACAGTGATATCACAGCAGGTCTGGCAGGGGAAGTATAGCCCTGAAAGGTAAGAAGTCTGACACTACAAATGTTTATGTCAGAACAATCGGACCTGTGGTTGATACTGTTATGCCTGTAGTTCCAAATATAGTGCACACTACTATGCTAAATAAGACCAAAATGTTAAGCAAATAGCACAGTCTCTGCAAATGTGTCTTGTGTACAGATGTATCACCCCCCATAGTCCCATAGAAATGCAGTAACATGTCCCTAGCCTAAAGCAGCGTCCAACCATCAACTAGCGTGATGGCTCAACACAAACAGAAGGCAATTGTCAGTAACACCCGCAGTCAACTTACTGGTACCATCCCAGGGTTGTCTTACTGCCAGCAGCCTGGGAACATATGAGCATCAGAATGCAATGCCTTGGTACAGATGGCCTGCATCTGTCACACCTGGCCTACATTTCTCTGGCAAATGCCTATGCCTCACCCACAGTGCCCTGTTAGGGAGTGTCATGCGGTCCATAACACCAACAGAACACAGTCTAAAAAAAGGCAAAGAAAGGCAATGCTGCTAACTGCTAGGAGAAAACCTGCCAGTGTCAGAGAGCCAGAAATTTGGCCAAAGCCATGAATAATGAAGTGAAGAAGCTCCAAAGAGAAGGACACATTTGAAATACTGCTATAATAATGTTATAAAGTTGAAGGAATTATTGTAGTAGCATGGAATGTCTGATGGGTAGTCTGAAACTGCAAAGTCAACTGTCACTAATGTCTGCCTGCAACCCTGAGTAACTTGCAAAACACTTTTGCTGGAAAACCACACTTGTTTGGGTAACCAACAAGATATATGAGTCATGGATGTGGACATTCTGTGATACTCTGTACAGTTGACAGGCAGGCCTAGGAGTTTAAACATGGGAATGCACTCACTGCAGACAGGCCTAACCCTGGAAGGTGGTGACATTCCTGCACCCATAGAACCCTGGCCCACAGCCATGGGGAGTAACACACCCCTCCCTAGTCAATCATCCTATGCATCATCCTGATCCCAAGAGGTGGCCATCCAAGGAAAATTAGGTGGGTCATACAT
This sequence comes from Protopterus annectens, assembly GCF_019279795.1. Lineage (NCBI taxonomy): Eukaryota > Metazoa > Chordata > Ceratodontiformes > Protopteridae > Protopterus > Protopterus annectens. The sequence continues at coordinate 734,430,090 of NC_056728.1, forward strand.
ATATGTGTGACAAACACACACCTCCAGGCTGGTCAAACAGTCTGACACACACAAGACCCTCCAAGTGCAGTCAACCATTGAGGACAGCACAATGCAGAGTACTGGTAGCTATAGGCAAACATATCTGCCCAGGACACACACCTCCCACATATTCTATCTCCTACAACTCTATCTGGAGTCTGCCTGTCATATTAACCAACTGAGATGCCACCATTGTAATATATCACCAAGGTGCTGGACCATTTCCACAGCACCAGCAGTCAATTGCTTGTAGGCACACCCCTCAACAGGCTGGATAGTGCAAGAATGCGTAGCATTCAGCCCATAAACCTTATGTGTGCATCATCCATCCTGTATTCCTCTGGTAAATCACTGTGATGATCTGAGGAGATATGTCACCAGATACTGAAACAGTACATGACAGTGTCAAATGGCATATATGACAGATGTCTGCTAAAACCAGCCCTGTAACCCTTGCAGCCCATACATTACTGAAAGAAATTGTCAGAATCATTGTATGGCCCATTGTCCCCACATTTTGATAGGCTATCTCCAGATATCCTGTACCAACAGGTTGAGAGGTATGGCCATAGCACAAAAAAGACTGGACTGGAGTACAACAGTCCATGGAATAGAGTCCCACATGTACTATAGAAGGACACACTGGGCATGCTCATACACTTAGAAAAATGTCAGTAGGATCTATGAATGAACAAGCCTTCTTCACCCAGTGCACCTTCCATTGCCCCACCTTAGCAGTCCTGAAGATGTCTGCCACCATAGAAGTCACCTTTGGTAAGCCTGGCCCCATAAGCTCTGTGGCATGTGTGATAACTGTATAACACCTCTAGTAGAAACAGCTAGCTAGGTAGGAGTTCTAATCTCAGTACTGGCAAATGTAAAGGTATGTGTGTGTGTGTGTGTGTGTGTGTGTGTGTGTGTGTGTGTGTGTGTGTGTGTGTGTGTGTGTTTGTAGCAGGTGTCTAGTGAGGTACATGGAAAATGGGCCATAATACTTGGGGAGTGCTCTAATGAGGGAATAGTAGACAGAGATCATTACCTCTGCCTTCCTGGATGTAAAACCCCTGGTAATGCAATGTGCCATATAGAAGGACTTAAAAAAAAAAACAAGTAATCTCCGTGGTATCCCCAAAGTCTCAAAACAACCCACTAAACAAGTATAGTGGGTCCAAAAACAAAACAGTGTAAGAAACATCTCTGTGTGGAAGAGTTTCAGTCCATATATCTCTAGTTAATCACTGTATATTAATCAGATCAGACAATAGTAGTAGAAGCAATGAACTTAAACGTCTTAAGTCAAAATAATAATAAAAAAACAAATAATAAAAATATAAAATATATAATTGTATAGAATTAAAATGTATTTGAAAGTAATCCAAGCAAGGCAGTAGAAGTAGAGGACTTAAACTTGTCTTAAGTCAAAAAAATAATAAAAAATGTATAATTATACAGAATTACTAAGTATTTGAAAGTAATCCAAGCAAGGCAAGTAGAAGTAGTGAGCTTAAACTCATCTTAAGTAAAAAAAAATAATAAAAAATATATAATTGTACAGAATAACTAAGTATTATAAAGGATTTTCGACTGGAAACAGACTGCTTGCCTTACTTAGATTACTTTTAAATACTTAGTAATTCTGTATAATTATATATTTTTCATTATTTTTTTGACTTAAGACGAGTTTAAGTTCACTATGTTTACTACTATTGTCTGATCTGATTAATATACAGTGATTAACTAGAGATATATGGACTGAAAATCTTCCATACAGAGAAGTTGCTTACACTATATAGAAGGTGCTTGAAGGAGAAGTTGCTGTCAGCCTGTGTCCCCAGATCTCTTATATTGCCTACAGTGTTCATTGGGCTCCCATTGATGTGGAACTTACTGGGAACTGAGAGTTTTACCAAAGGGGATGATGATGCATTTTGCGGTGTTAAGCTTCTGGCCATGGTTTCCACACCACTCATTGGACTCAGTGAGGTCTTTCTGTAGGATGTCTGATTCACTTGTGGAGTTTATGATAGTTCCCAGCGTGCAGTCCTCTGTGAACTCGCTCAACCAGAGTTCCTCTGTGTTGGACTGGACTCCTGAGAAGTAGATGCTGGACAGGGCACTATCCAGTACTGATCCCTGTGGGACCCCACTCATGACTGCCTGCCAGCCTGACTTGGAGTTTGGCACTGTCACACTGTGTGTTCTATGAACCAATTTGCAAACCACCCACTGATATAGTGGTTAATGCCTAGTTTGTTGGGTTTACCAATAATCCCTAACTGAGGAATGGTATCAAAAACCTTGGCCAGATTGAGGTAGGCTGTATGCAGTGCCTTACCATCATACACAGCCCTGGTGACTCACTCAATGACATCAACCAGGTTGAGCAGGCATGATCTGCCATTAACAAAGCCAAACTGTGTGGGGTTCAGAGTTAGGAGATCACCCATATCTTGGTCAATCAGGTCCCTGATGATGCTCCCATATCCCTACATAGTAGACTTGTCAGGCTAAGGGTCCAATAATCCCCAGGGTCTGTAGATGCTACTCCTTTATGGAGAGGGATGACTGTAGCAGTGTGCCAGTTTGGATGGACAAAGCCTGATGTGAGGCTGTGACTGACCAGGGCACACATATGTGGTGCCAGATCTCCTCATATGTCATGTAGAATACAGTCACGGATATGTTGGGGTCCCATGGAAGCTGTATCCTTGCCTGTGGACAATGCAGGTCTAACCTGGCCTGCAGTAATGCTGGGTGCCTGGCCTTCATCTGCCATTGTGACCATCCCCGGGGATGAGAGGGGTAAAGCTGGCACTGAATGTGTTGGCAAGACTGTGGCCAATATCTGTTGTGTCAGGACAGATATCAGCATTGTGCAGTAACTCACAGCACTTGTGGTTATTGCTGTGGAGTTGTTGATATAACTATCAAAGGCTCTTGTGACTGTTGCCAGTGTCTGCTGCAAATCTGCCTTCATAGCTGCCTGTAGGTGGTTCCATGAGAGATCCCAAGTTATGTTTGAGGCTAATAATGGGTTCACCGGTCGTTGGAAACCACCATTTTCTGCAACAGTGTCCTCCTTCTGTTGTACACTTTAGTAATAGCAGAGGACCATCACAATGGCTTCCCGTGTTTGGAGGGCAGTGTCTGTGTTCTGTTGGCTATGGCTAGTACCATTCATCCATGTACAAGTTTGTATAGTGCATATGTGTATGATGTGACAGTCATGTAGCTATTTCCCATTGGCATGGGTGCAGTGAAGTCATCCACTCCTGTTTTTATGACTGCAATGTCAGCATTTGAGAGGTTTTGTAAGGTGATTACCTTTGTGGGGTGGGGGGGGGGGGGATGTTGAGCTCCATGTTGACCAGATGGGGATTGACAACTGTGGTCGAGCAACAGTCCCATATGTAAGTAATTAATACAGGTCAAGGTTGTTGAACCCTCTACTGGGGGTCAGTATGAGCCGGTCCAGACCACTGGAACTGATGAATTCCATGAATTATTGGGCTAGTGTACTGGTGCTTGACTACTTTCCCCAGGTCATGGAGGGGTAGTTGAATTCTCCTACTATGTCAGTCTTGGGTTGGACCTTCAAATATGTCAGGGTGTTGAGGAATGGGCATTTACAGTCTAGGGGCATAGCTGGGGATCAATTACAGGCTATGGTGTGGATTCCACTATTCCACAAAGTCAGTTTTACAGGAAGTATCTCTGATGCATTATGCTGGGATACTATTCTGGAGCTGTGCATATCCATTATGGATATAGAGACAGCACGACCTGTGGAGGTGTGGTCCATGTTTTGGCACTGACAGCTGGGGAATGGGTCATAGCCTGTTAGTGCAGGGCTGCTGTCTGCTGCTGTGAACCACCTTTCTGTTACAGCACAAATGTCAATGTCCTCCACTCTGAGGAGTGCTTTGAGTGACTGCATTTTGACAGTTAGATGTCTACTGTTGAGCAGCATGACCCTCAGATTGCATACATGTCTAGCTGTTACGGTAGTAATTTGATTTGAAACACTGCCTAATAAGGCACTATAGGGGAGGCAAGACACTTACCCTGTACCTGGAAACTCATGACTGAAAGATTTAGGACATCTTTGGCAAGGCATGGTCTGTCAATCATTATCCCAAGCAGAGAGATACTGGATCTCCTGAGAATGAAACACAGCACGTAAGCCAGTGCTGCAGTCAATTATCTGTTGATAGTACTGCAGCATAATTCTGGATGATGGCAGTATACTTCTCAGGGCTACTGTCACACCTGCCTGGACCACATAATCTGAGTGTTCAACCATGTCTCTTGTCATGTAGCCCAGAGACGTGTGTCTCAGGTCATTCACACCTACATGGATGATGACAGATTGATACTTGTAGCTGTTGTGGAGTGGCCTGACTGGGTGTGTCATGTGTTGGATGCTAGCACGTGATCGACAGTTGGCTGTTACCTCCTCCATAATCAACATAGTGAGTAGGACATTTGTGTGCTGCAGTACTGCGTCACCCATGATCACTGTATTGTGCAAGGTGGTCAGCCTTAGGAGCTTATGTTGAGGGCCACACTGTGTAGGAGACATATGTGTCCTTTAGCATGTGCTATGTCATGGTGTCTGAGTGGGTGTCTGTCTTGCTGGTCTGTGCTGTTTGTGCAAATGTCCACTGAGTACCTCTGTGAAGGTGGGTATGTGACTTTTCAGTGTATGCCAGGGCTGTCATAATCACTATATTCCTGACTGAATCTAAGAAAATCACTACTCCCTACTTACTTAATAGAGCAAGGCAGATGATGTGGTGAATGGCCCTTGTTGTTGTCAGGCCAAAGACAGAATACAGAATGCTCTGTCTCACTAAGAGGCTTCTCAAAATAATACCTAAGATATTACTTCTGGGATAGCTTGCAGACTGATATCACTTCTGGTCATCTGACTTCTATTTCCCATCCAAGCCCCCAATGCTGAAAGCTGGTAGGATTTAGCACCTACTTGTAAAAATACACACGCAAAGGCTTTTTCTCAGATCTGTGGCAGGCGCTGGAAGTCATTAAAGAATTTTATACCTCCACGCTCCCAGAGTAGTAATTAGTTCACCCCAAAGACAGTACAGAAAGCTTCCTAATACAGACTTTGTGTCTCTGGCTGCATTTAAACCTGTGAGAAAGCATCTTTATGGCCTAGCCCGTAAAGTGATTTAATTTCAGATATATTTTAAAATTTGCTGGACTGAGGTTAACCTTCTAGTTTCCTCTGTTAAAACATATACATTTAAACAGTTACAACAGTGCATGTACATTTCTGTTCTCTCCAGTAGGGCACACTGCGGATACATTTCAAACACAAGCACTTTACAAATACCTTTTCAACACAAACATCTGTACAAATCAGTTTGATATACACATGACATACAGTTCTAATACATTTGTAACAAAAGCATCTTGTATAAATCAGTTTGATATTCCCAAATGACATATAATTATTTATAAAATTCCAACTAGCTGTGTTGGCAGTACCTCCTATCATCACAGAAAGGTTTCCAAAATAAGTTTTAACAGATGGACAATCTTCATTAAATAAAATATCCCAGTTCATAATCCATGCCTATAAAAGCAGTTAAGGGATCTCTTATCTCAGCTCAACATTTTCAATGACCATAATGGGATTATGTATGCTCAAAGCCTTCCAATACTAACTAAAGTGCAACTGGACATTTTTCTCTAAGTAAAAGCATTGGTCAGCATACTAATGTTCTGGGTCTGTGAATGGGTCCACAACATTATCTTGGAAAGATTAAACAAATATCTTTTGAACTATTATCATTATTGCAGTCATTTACATTCTTTCTCCAAGAAATAAATGGATATAGACAGTCCGAATCTGAGTATCCAGTGCATCCATCCAAGCTGTGGATTACAACATTTTCAGTGGTTAAAGGTGCCTGGATACATCAAAAATATCAATACAGCATGACAGCAGATTGGAACATGCAAAAGAATCTAACAGCATCAACTGATTCACAGCATGAAAGGGCTTGAAGATTATTTAGATTTTAATCAAGAAATACAGATACTCGTACAGGTGCACACATGTGCACACACACAGACACACACACATGCACACGCACACACTCACACACACGCACACACTCACACACACACACACACACACACACACACACACACACACACACACACACACACACACACATGCACACAGAGTCTGAAAGAAAAGCAGAAACATAGCCTGAGTGCTAAAGTTTGCCAGCAATCTCTTTAAATACATGCAGACTCTAAATAGCATTCATGAATTTCATAGAGGTTACCAGGCAGAGTCAGTCCACCTTGTCAATGAATACATTTAAACTATCATGAATAAACTCATTAATAATTAAAAGCCCATTAAAGCACTTAACAATAAACTTATCACAAACATGATAAGTTTATTAAGTGCTTAACAATGAACTTATCATAAACGTTATATAACATTAAATACTTTCTCAAGAAGCATTTAATACAACTGGGCTGGCCTGCAAGACCAATGTACTTTGGAAGTAAGACAGCAACAGATATTTACAAGGCTTCCAAGCCAAGTTCAGAGAATACTTCCTCACAGAAAATAAATGTAATTGATTTAGGGATATTGGGTACTCATTAACAATAACAGTTAGAGACAAAACTAACTTAACAAAAACCCAGCACAGCAAGTCCTAACTACAAATCAAATCTACCTCCGATACAGCACTCAAAAAAAAAAACAACCAACAACTGTAATTCAGAAACTACTAGTATTAACTAACATTTGATAAAAGTAATCATACTCACACACACACACACACACACACACACACGCACGCACGCACGCACGCACGCACACACACACACACACACACACACACACACACACACACACACACACAAAATCTATTCCTTTACTTAATCCACATCTTAACCCTAAAACATAACACTCTCACACAAACTAAATCTTTCCCCTTACTAAACTCTTACACTAACCTTAAAATACTTGCAGAGAAACTACCAGTCCCACCACAAACCCATTTACCTTTGTCAACCAACCCAGAAGTCGCCCAACATTAGAGTTGCATAAACAGTCCTTTAAGCAGAACCAAGTACAGTTCACTTATGTCACACAAATTAGTGTTGACCAAGTGAACCGTAACCATATTTATAAAAAAATATATAAATATACCTATGGATTCCTATCATTTGATCAAAAACTCATTTGACTGAAACATAAAATATTGAATACAAATGACCAAAAACTAATTTCACTGACTCACAATCTATGCTTCATAGCATAAATAAAAATAGACAATTCAGCTGTCAGGGTCAGATGTACATTGCACAGCATCATTTTACAATGCATGACTTTTTAGCAATATTTTTATCTTCGTCTAGGACTGTTAACTGTAACTACAAATAAAGCTGTAACATTACAATCACACCAAGTTCTAACAATGGCATACAAGGAAACATATAACGTAAACAGGAATGTTACTGGAAGGCTGAATTACTGAATTTTGCTTTCACTAAAGCCCCAACTGCTTTTTATAATACTATTAAGTTATTCTCATTTCTAATTGAAAGGCATTTCCAAATATCATGCATCATCAGGCAGCATCAGCATTTATTTAGCAATACAAAATTAAGTGTTATCAGTAAAAGTACTCTTCTAATTGCAATTGTATATAATAGACTACATCTTGTTTTGGAAACCGGTATTATAATTACTCATATTGTCTTTGTTATAGCAAATCAATCATGTCTTTGTCTGTGTGGGATTCATTAATATTGCCTTTATTCTTACTTTCTAGACATGAAGTCTGCATACATACTGTTATTAATGTAAAATGGCTATGCTTCCAGACAGAATTCCCTTTTTTGATATGCATGCATTTAGATTTCTGCAGCTTTCAGCAGATGTTGGCTTACATTTGTTTGTGTGATAAGCTATAATGTTATTCTTTTGTTAATTGTCTTGCTGTTGAATGCATTAGAGCTTTTGGAACTAGCATGACATCATTATGGTCAGCAGCCATCTTGTGAGGCTGCCCACACTTGGCTGCCCCCTACTATCAACCCCCTACTGCAGGCATCTGATCAGTGTAGATGCACACAAGTTAACAAACTGCTCATGATGCATCACAGTACTTAGAAATATGGCAGGAGCAACTCAGCAACCAGCTGCTCCTCACAAAACAGAACAAAAAAAAAAAAAAAACACTGGCAAACTGTTATCAAAGTCACCATTTCACTTTGCAGCTTTTGCACAGCTCATAGGCCTGGAGGACAAGCTCAAGACCTATTGGCCATCAAGAAACCTGATGCCCATGATCCCATGTTAGAACCTTTATAGGTGGCCATGTCATCATCCAGTTCCATCCTGGAAGCATGGATTGATGGATTAAGTTTAATCAAGGGGAGAGTTTATTTACTATGTGTGGCAGTCCATGTCACCATCCCGTTCTATCCCTGAAGTATGGATGGATCGATTAAGTTTGAGAGGGAGAGTTTAGTTACTATGTTTGGCAGTCTTTCCTATATGAAGTTGTCATGTTTCACAGTACTTGATATTAATTTATTGAGGATAGGTCTCCTCCTGTCTTCAGGTCACCTGAGGGTGTTTATAAGCAAAGGGTTTTACATACTAAAGAGTCTCTCATTGCTTTGTATGTCAGACATATGTCTCCTCTAAGAAGATGATAAGACACAAAGAAGAGAGAGAGAGATAGGGAGAGAGAGAGAGAGAGTAGCTGAAATCTTCAGCTGTAAGACAAGACTCCAAGCCCTTCAATTGTCTCTCATAAGGATACATAGGTTATAGGACAGGGTATAGTATTCAATAATCTGTCTGATAAGAGCTGTATACAGTGCAACACTTACCTCCCTGACACTGCTCTCAACCCCATGAAGAATCAGGTGGACAACGCCTTATAGTTTGCAGATAGTAGCGGCCATATGCATATTAAAGGAGCCTTACCATTTTGTTAACTTTTAACCAGCATCAGTTTTTGACATCTGGGAAAAAGATGCCAAAAAGGAGGAGCCCCAGGACAGAGTCCTAAGGGACACTACTGGTGACAGGGGATGGTAGAGAAAGAAATCTTAGACTTATCTATAATGTATAGCCATGCATCCAGTTGTGGACACATGCTATTATGGCTTAATTTGCCATTAGATCCTTGAATGTATGCATGATTCTGTCATACGGTATAGTATCACATGCTTTATCCAGATTAAGGTAAGCTACATTCACAAATATACCTTCATCCATTGTGGCAGCTACACTTTCAAATAAAATGCAGATCCTTAAGCAGAATAGCAGCAATACAGAATATTATATTCATAGTACTGCAAAAATTATTTAAAGAACTAAACAAAACACAGGAAGGAAGAAAGGAGGATTTTGTCAATAGGGACAACTACAGGCAGGGGTACAGAAAATAGGTAAGAGCGGTATGGAATTTACTGGAGAAAACTAGAAAAGCAGCCAAGGTAATAGGAGTGAATAACTAAAAGGGAAATGTAATCGAGTGAGATAAGGCCAATAAGAAGTTCAGACTGCAGGTTAGAGACTTCCTGCTTACCAGAGATTGATATCAGTATATAGGCAGAGAGAAAGGGATGGGGAATTCTAAGGGAAAGACTAGCTCCGGTAAAGTTTATAGTTAATAATAGACACAAGTTACTGTTAAAAGGGAGTAATATAAATAATTTATAAAGGAGAAATGAAAGTATATATATATATATATATATATATATATATATATATATATATATATATATAAACATAGATCCAAAGTATGCAACAAAATCCAGAAGATTTAGTATTTTTGCTTGCATGTGTTTGCATAGATATTTTTATGCTACAATCAGACTTTAAAGATTTTCCCTCAAGCAGATAACAAGTGCTCCAGGTTTCATGGGAAAGACAGAGGTAACTGGGGACCTGATTTTTGGGAGCGTAATGAGTTGGCAGATTTAAAAAAGTCCCTTATAGAGTACACTGTGAACATATTGGGGGAGCAAATGGCCTTAACTAAGGAAATCATTATTTTGAGCTGGAACACAGTATCTGAATTGTCTAGACATAGTAAGGCCTTATTAAAGTGCACTGTTTATGTACAAAAGTAAATGTAAATAAGGAATATTTGGAGTTGGATATAACCTGTTTGTTGTGTATAATGCCAGATTTTACAGTTTTGATGGAAAATTGTGTTATATGTGCATTTTATTTTGTTGGTAAGGACAGCCTCCTGAACATTTTCTCAGAGCTGAAAATCCCTACCATGATATCATGAAAGATTCAACCCATAATGTCTCACCTCTTAAATTAAATGTATATACTATTGTAATTCCATATTACATGCATCAGTAGTTGCTTATTTTATAGAAAGACAGGTTGTCAACTAGATCATACAAGAGGAACACTCCATACTGAAAATTATTAACACATGATAATGCAGTAGTGAAACACAATATAAAAAGGAAACATATTCTCTACAAAGCTAAGGTACTTGGATTGCCCAAAATGTTTTGCAGCTGTATGTAAATCATTGTCCAGTACCTACCATCACATCATTTGGTAGATATGGTTATTGAGAAAAACTAAGTAAACAGCAACATTTAAAGAAATGAAAAACCACACTATAATCTTTATTTTTTGCTAATATTTATCATGAGAAATATTACAGGAAACAAAATTAATTGTAATAGAAAGGCACTTGCAAAGATGACCAATACTCTTGAAGTTTAATACTACTGGCAGCCAGAAAAGCATTTACTAGAAAATGGAAATCAAACTTTAAATCAACTGTTATTAAAGTACTGAATATTGCTAAAGAGATAAAAGAAATTAAAGTGGAATCTTTAGAAAAAGGAAGGAGCAAATTCCATACAAATAAATGGAATTTGTGGGAGTAACACGTGCACAATAATATTCAGCAGGAGTGAGGTTTAAGAGAAGGTAGGAATTAAGCAATTTACGTAATTTTGTAGTGAATGACACTTGTTATAAAGAAAGAAAACATATGTAATGTATTACGCATTAAAAATGTTAATATGGTTTGTGTTCTTTTCTATTAATGTGTGTGTGCCTATGTCTTAAGTGATAATTTAATAAATGGGCTTAAAAAATTACCCCTGGGATTCATGAAGCTTGTGCCAGGCGCAAGCATAGCGTAGGCGGTATAATGCCAAATATGGCCGCCGAGCGATTTGGGTACGATCCAATTCCACGTGCACTACCAGCATACACCAGATCTGCACAGCTCTCGGCTCATGTATGCTAATCACCCCATGCACAGTAGTGCAGCATGCAAATTAAGGTACATAGCGATTCATGAAGTGGTGCAGGTGTAGCGTAAGCATACAGAAATGTAAACCAAAAAAAATGGTTTACATTTTTCCAAACAGAACATTGGAGCCATGAAAGCGGACCAAACTTACATATTACAAAGTTAAGATATGCCAATGGCTAAATATACAGCCAATGGCATAAAAAAATACGCACAACACATAAAAAATAGTATTTAATGTCATGGCCACACTAACACAAAGTACAACCACAGGGCATGTGTGCGCAAACAGGAACACAAGAAAAATATATACAGATGTCATAAAATTGCAATGTAACACAAATCATGATTTCGCCATAATAGTCAATGGTATGCCTGCTACACCACAACCAAGGTGCAAGGGTTGCTAAGGGTCTGTGACAGTGTTCGGCGCGGTAACTATGAATTAGTAGTCAATTCCATGAAAATGAGGCAAGTAATACTGAATCGCAAACGTCCCGCCGGCTTAAGGATGTACCTTACAGTGCAGCAGTACAACACCGAGGAGTGGCCTGGAGGTGTACATGACATCAGCAGTGGGGTGTACCACCGTAGCTGTAAGCACATTGGAGCATTGCTAATCTGGGTTGCCCATTGCTAAGCAAAGCTGCAGGATAGGGGTGTGGATGTAGCCATAGCTTTGCTTAGCTGAGAGAACACATGGTGACCGAAAGCGCATGTGTACGTGGATGACAACATGCTCAAAACCTGGTAAACAGCTGTGCGCAGCCCGCAGCACAGCTGAATGCCGCAGTAGGGTAATTGCAGGACAACTGAGTAATTAACACCTATTAACTCACAGTGGGCCATTGACGGCAGCTAACAAGGCTGCTAGTAGCAACCTGCAGAACAGGATAGGGGAGGTGCCGTATTGCAAAGAAAAGAGAACTGTCACCGCAGAGCAAAGCAAACCTGCAGTAGATCGGCTATAGAACACATTTTGCAACACAATCCTAGGTTGGGAAAGTACCAAACAAGAAAGCGGGCTGCTGGATGCATGCCTGACAATGGGAGGGGAATCATTATGAAAAGTGAAGGCAAGGACAAGAGGTGATCCACGGCAGCTAAATGTAATTCAACACCAAAGGCACCACAATAGCAGTAGTCCAAGAACAGAAGAGGCTCAACACGACCAATAAAATAAATGAAATAAAATACTTTAATGCTGCAGCAAGTAAGCGCTTTCACGTTTCAAGAACGCTTCATCAGAATTGAATAACTGCCATAAAATCAAACTGTTTAAATACTATTCAAAAATGCAATCAACCAATCAAAAACATAAATCAATTAATATTGTCTTAATCATTCATTAAAAGGCATTTCATAAAACATCCCTATAAAATTAATACAGCAAGTATAAATATATCAAATAAAATATTTAAAATATTTCAAACCACATATACATCTTCTGTATTGAATTGAAATTTAATGTACATATGGACGTGCTGCCAAGAAAGGCTTAAGTGTCACACGTTCATTCAAACCATGCCCTTTATGTCCTTGTAACCTTAAAATCCATTTGTTTTCCCTTTCTTCAGTACAGTTTCTAATATTACCTAGTCTATTAGATTTTCTTATTAATTCTAACACTGTAAAACTAAATTTATGTGATGTACCTTGTTGTAAAACATGATTAGCTAGGGCATTAGATTCGTTTTCTCTATGCATTGCATATACATGCTCTCTAATATGTTCTCTCAAGCTTCTGTTTGTCATGCCCACACAAAAGCATGAACAAGTCCGACACACAGCAATGTATATAATGTCTCTAGACTTACAATCAGCATAAAAATTCATATGATAAGTCTTGCCAGTGTCTGGATGTGTAAAATTATTACTATCAGATATAAAAGTACATTGGTTACAATTCCTGCAAGGAAAAGTTCCTATTCTTATTGAATTAACAGGTCTAGGGCCCTCACTCTCATAGCATAATAATCTTTTAAGTGACTTCATATTTCTATATATGACTGGGTCTGTCACCTACTATCTCTGTTATCTTGTCATCTATTGTTAAGATATTCCAATTTCTCCTAATTACGTCTTTTATTTTCTTATCTAAATTACAATAGGGGATAGTCAGTCACTTATAACTTTGTGTATGGTTATTGTTATTTCTCAAACCTTGCTCTCTTTTCTGTCTATACAAATATGGTTTCCCTCTACTATTCCTATTTGATTCAACAGATACTAGAGCTTCATTCACCTCAAGTGTATCATAACCTCTTGTTTTAAAATTTTCCATTAATACTTGTTGTGTCTTATTAAATATTTCCTCATCTGTAGTAAGTCTAGAAACTCTCATGCCCTGTCCTGTAACTATATTAGAAAAAACATGCTTGGGATGCATACTAGTGCGGTGTAAGATGTTATTCTTCCAGCATGATTTCCTATACATCTCCGAATGTACATCACCTTCACTTTTCCATATTTGTACATCCAAAAACTCCATGTTGGATACGGAGCTTTTGCATTCAAAACTCAAAAATATCGTTGTTCCATTTATATAATGGACAAATTCATTAAGTTCTCTCTCAGTACCTGCCCAATGTACATTAAATTTCAATTCAATACAGAAGATGTATATGTGATTTGAAATATTTTAATATATTTTATTTGATATATTTATACATGTTGTATTAATTTTATAGGGATGTTTTATGAAATGCCTTTTAATGAATGATTAAGAGAATATTAATTGATTTATGTTTTTGATTGGTTGATTGCATTTTTGAATAGTATTTAAACAGTTTGATTTTATGGCAGTTATTCAAGTCTGATGAAGCATTCTTGAAACGTGAAAGCGCTTACTTGCTGCAGCATTAAAGTATTTTATTTAATTTATTTTATTGGTCGTGTTGAGCCTCTTCTGTTCTTGGACTATTGGATTTTGTATATCGGTGGAAGGCTCTTTACTCAGTGCTACTTTGTTGGTTAATATATACCACAATAGCAGTACCTGCGGTAAAACACATAAGTAAGATACCCTGCAGCTCTGATTGTACATACACACCCTATGACATCATCAGTGTCCAAAGCACAATAGTATAAAGTGTGAAGGCACCTCACACATACTCGTGTATTCCCAAACACTGCACCATCGGTGTAAACTGATGGGGAACTTTTGCAATGTACTTGTTGGGAGCTGCCATAGCTGTGATTCATCACCATGTGTTGGAGACTGAAGGTGGTGTGGTGGATGATGCTGACAACCACCTCAGACCCCGGAGGAGGAGAAGATTGTTCAGACCAAGGGTAACCTACCAGGGGCTAGATGATCTGGAGATAGTAGAGTGTTACAGGGTGGACAGGGACATCATGCAGCAAATCGTTGAGCTGTGCCGGCCATGCCTCACAGCCAGAAACAACAGAGGGGAACCCATCCCAGTGGACATGAAGGTATGTGTAAGCTTGAGAATACTAGCCACAGGTACCTTTCAAAGACCAACTGGAGATATCATGGGGATCTCACAGGCATCAGCATCCAGGGTACTCCACCAGTTCCTGGATGCCATGCTACCACATGCCAATGAGCATATATACTACCCCTGAACTCAGGAGGAGTTGGCCAGCAATATGCGCCTCTTCCACCATATAGCAGACTACCTGGAGGTACTGGGTGCAATAGACTGCACGCACATACATATTAAGTCACCACCCAGTGAGCATGGTAGGTGCTACATAAACCACAAGGGATACCACACTCCATCAACTGCCAGGTCATGTGCAATGCCCAGGGCATTATCACAGATGTGTGTGCTGGCAGCCCTGGAAACTACCATGACTCCAACATCAATACCAGGTATTTGTCACGGGGGCACATCCCATATGGCCACCTTGTGGGGGATGCTGGCTATGCACTGGAGCCGTGGATGATGACTCCCATCAGAAATGCACACACACCCATGCAAGAACACCATAATGAGGCACACGCACAAACCAGAATCATCATAGAGCATGTGTTTGGGATGCTGAAATCACGGTTCCATTGCTTGGACATATCTGGTGGAGCCTTGCAGTACTCTCCAGGCATGTGTGCCCACATCTTCATAGTATGTGCCATGCTACATAATATGATCCTGCGGAAACAGCTGCAGGAAGGACATAATGGCGAAGGCCCTCACAGTGCACCGCAATTGCCAAGGGCATCACAGGCACAGAGGGATTCAGACCATGAACACCCTATGCCAGCCCCAGTACGCAGATGGAGGTGTGCCCAATATGCCCATGCCTTGGCAAAGAGGGAACGTATAGCACATACATTGACAGTGTAGGCCCCTACGGACTGACACACTTCTCCACCTGCACACACAGTAAAAGGGATAGCACACACACACGACCACCTGTAAATTGTCATGTATAGGTGGTATACTGTGTGCATCCTACATAGGCAGCCCTCAACTATTGCACACACAACAGCTATTGATACAAGGTAAGTCAACACCTGAAAAGAAAATTAAGCTAACAGCACGTGTTGATATTGTATGTACAGGTTCCTAGGTACATCGGTAGGTACATGCCTGATTGTCAGAGGCCATTCATTAGCCTAGCCAAAATGTGTCTGCTATCACCACCCCATTGATTAACTAACTGTCCCTCTGTGGAGCAGAGCCAATTGTGGGATCCCTGGGGTGTAACCACAGTTCCCCACCCACTCTGCAAGGATTCCCTGGTATGTTAATGAGGGGCTCCATATAATGTAATCAGGGATGTAGTTCCAAAGCATGGGGAGTACCCATGACAGGTATCTGTCACCCCAGCATTATTCAGTTATGGTTGTGGCAAGGTGTAGCACATTACAGTGTGTGGCTCACTGTGACATGGATTCCCATAGCTGGAGCACATCCATTAAGCATCACTTGGACATACCATTAATAGGTATCATCCATATGTAAACTAACTGAGTTACACATTTGTTTGCAGTATGGAGGAACAGCCGTAGTACAGTCCACATACTAAACACCACAACACTTTTACATATCCCAGATGCCCCAGTGGTAAAGCCACTAACTGTCTCGTGCATGTTCCCGGTTCCACGACCTGCAAGGGCTGTTACGTAATTCCGATGTCCCGAATAACGGATGTTGGATGCAGGTCATTAGAGCACGTTTAAGCACATGTTAGCGGGTTTATGTGCCGGCAGGTGCCGGTAAGTGTAGTTTAAACATGACTACACGGATATGCACAAAACAGGTCTAAGCTTTGCTGAATATCATGCAGATCATGGGCAAAGCTGGCCAGAACCGCTGAAATCTGCGTTATTCACCCTTGTACCAATAGTGCCTGTTCTGAGAGGTAAAACAACCACTGCCAGGAGTAGAACACGCAACCATGTACACAATCACCTACCACTAAGCTACCTGAGATGTACCAATGTCAGGTGTGTATTGTGACAGGTTAAAACACAAAAGGGCGGATTTTGGGAAATAGTATACACCGCCATGTACCCAACGAAAGGTGTGCTCTCTCTCTCTCTCTGTCTCTCTCTATATATATATATATATATATATATATATATATATATATATATAATATAGAGATAGAAAGTGTGATAGAGAGATATATGTTGATATATATGGATATACATATATATGCAAATATATAGATTGGTTAACAACATGTACACAACCATGGAGGTGATATAAATAGGATACTACCAAATACCAAATGCTTTACATACTGACACGCGTAATCACGAGGCTTAAAGACCGAAAGACCTTAGTACCGGAACACTAGAACCGCGAGTACTATTATCACGATGTTAAGGGACATTTAGTTAGTGCTTCTGGTGCTGCGGTCCAGGTAAGTACTGTGTTTAAGTGTGTTTCTGATTGCTGTAGTGTGTGTTCTGAGTGTGGTGTGTGTTTCCGTGGGACTGTAATGTGTGTGTGTGTGTGTGTGTGTGTGTGTGTGTGTGTGTGTGTGTGTGTGTGTGTGTGTGTGTGTGTTTGCTTTGTGTGTCTGTTCGTGCAATCTCAGAGGTAGATTATTACAATAGGTGTGATGTTGGGGGTGCAGCCACCCACATGGGGTGTGTATGGGGCATGGCCACCTGGCCATACGTAGTGTAGGATGGTTTGTTTGGATGTGATGGGTAGCAGTGTGTCTGTGTGTGCATGTGTGTGTTCTGTGTTTGTGTTAGTTCCGGGAGTTTGACTGTCGCGAGTTTGATTGTTCGGTATTGTGGGGTTTGGGAGTCTGTGAACGGTAATGTGGTTGTTGGAAGTGTGTGCATTCCTGAATCCATGGGTATGCCGTATACAGCAGCTGAAGTCTTCAAATATGTGCACAACATGGACCAAAGCAATCACACATTCCGCCACGACCGAACTTTGTCAACAAAGGATATGGAGACTATATTATAGCAATAACGAACTCCTGGGTGTGGATAATGCTGGATTTACCCACGGTTGTCTTTGTTTGGCCACTCGGGCTTTGTCCTCATTAACAAACCATACCAACCGTGGGTAAATTCACCATTACTCACACCCAGGCATGGGTTATTGCTATAATACACTATTACAAATATGTGCTATGGACATGAGCTAAACATAGGGTTACCACCTGTCCCACCTTGCGAAGGGCAATCCCTCTATGTGCGATAGTGTCCTGACCAAAATGAGTACAAATACTAATGTCCTACAATCTCGAGACGTTCTGCATGTTCCATAGTTAATGTAATGGTTGCATAAAATAGTCATCTGTATCTAACATACCTACATGTAACAAGAAACAGGATAAGCAAGTAAACCGCTACAAGAATATACTTTTATATAGGCATATATGTAAAGTTCTATACTTTGTACTGACAGTGGGTATGTGCTGGCCTCTAAAATCCAATGTGTGTCCTACAAATGTCCCACTATGGTCATTTGAAAAGGTGACAATCCAAGCCAAACAGGTTCAGTCACCAACACAACTCCAATGAGTGCAAATATCTGTGACAGAAATACACGAGATAGCTTTCATGTAGCAACATTTCACTACATACCGATGTATTTCCGAAGGGATTGAAGGACCAACATCACCTGCATGCCATACAGGAACCAATTAACAATGGCTTAATAAATAAGACTGCAATAACCATAGTATTAGTCTACTAAATGATAGGTCTTCAATTAGGGAAGGAGCCCTCACACACATATGGAATCTGCATAAATGCAGTTCCTACACACCTTCATCTACTATCTACACCCACCTATATCTCCCCCACACCCAAAACAATTGCAATACAGACTGTAATAACATCACAAACATCCACTCACTCTATGACATCTGCAGAAGCCTTAACATACCTTGTGAGAGACACACTATAATGGCCCTATGTGAAATTGTTGCTGTTGTACAATGGAACAGACGCCGATGTTACAGGATTTGATTGCAATAATCCCGTATCAGACGGCTGATATAATAGCTACACTCACATGTAGAACTACATCCTCTAGTCATTACACACAATCCACAGGGGCCATGAAGTTAAAATATCTCTGTGTCTCCCCATATAGCTGTTGCAATTCATCACAAGCAACACATCCAGGCCGTCTTCCTCGAAGGTAGAGCAAATGGACAATGCCCAAGTGGAGTATTCAGTTATACCCCACTGTTGCCATGTAATTGGCTAATGGAGTAGCTGCACAGCTGATGTGCATGTAATCACCTACTCTGAAACACCAATTGGTGGCAGGGTACCACATGTTACTGGTATCTACGTATAAAAGGATGGCTTGTCATACATTCAAACCTTATGTACATATGAGAAAAACGTTAAAACAGAAAAGGAATAGGACTGATATTATCGTCAACTCCGACTACTAAGAAGGTATGTAGAACACTCAGTATGTTGGTGTATGTAGTGCCTGTTCTGTATTAATGAAAGTGTACGCAATGCATATAGTGGGAAAAGGTATTGTGTAGTGATGTATTGTTTTTTTTTTTTTCAAAACAAGTTTATTGTTTTAACATATAAGAGAAATATCATAACAATTTTATACAAATAATTAAAAATAGGTATTATTATAATATTCAACAAAACAACTAAAGTATTTACAAAGACATCCACTACAATCAGATCAATTAATTAAACTAAAATACTGTGCTATTGAAATTAGAATTTTTTTAACAAATTTTGTAAATTATCCCATACAATAAAATGTGATGTTTTTCTAGTTGTTCTCATTCTAATTGTGCTTATTTCCATATGACACATTATATTCATAACATTTTTAAATTCATTGAACGAAGGAGGTGTATCTGAAATCCAATTTCTAGTTATTATTTTCCTAGCCACTGCTAGGATAGACCATAACAAGGGAAGCTTAATCTTTTAACACATTGAGGTACAGGTGTGTTGAATAATATAAGAGACTTAGAAATAATGAAATTATCTGTAAAAGAGCCTGCAAAATTCATTAATTGACTTCCAGTATTCTTTCAACTTCATACAGTCATAAAACATATGAGCCCAGTCAGCATTAATTTCTACATTACATCTCTTACATAGATTATCTTTATTATTAATTTTATTCATCATCAAAGGTGTATAAAAGATCTATGTAAAAATTTCCATGTATAAAGTCTCCAGACAATGGAAGATGTAGTTCTATAAGCAGATTCCAATATATATTGTTTATCTTGTTGAGTTGGTGGGTCCCCATTAATAGAGGTGAAATAATTCCAGTATGAATCTACATTGTAAAAAGTTTCTTGTCTGATAATTTTATGTATATATGAAAGTTTACCTTTATCAGAAACTTTATGCTGTAAATTTATTATCAAGTAATCAATCAGTTTTGGAATAGATTCTTTAACTGTTATAGACATTAGATCTATTCTATCAATGAGATGTTGTCTAAAGATCTGAACCTCTAACCAGCAAGTTTCTCTTAGATCAAATTCTTGTTTTAAGAAATCTAGATTTTTAACTTTATTATCAGATATCAGCTGATACCAGTACTTTAGATTATTATCTATAGCTAAATGAGCTCCTTCAGAAGTAGATGACATAAGCATACCCTGAGTATAAATTATAGGAATACAATAAAATTCCATTCCCTATACTTAGGGTGCATGAATATAAAGTTACGATAACTAATAATAATATTTAATGGGTAACAGACCATATGTTTAGGTGTAATAGGTGAAGTACAAAATTCCTTTAGCAACCACAACATGGAGTTATTTATAATCATATTTTTATGTGTTAAGGAGATTTTCATGAAGTGCATACTAATTAGCTCCCAATAATCTTTCCATTTTGCGACATATAACCGATCTATTAATAAAGTAATAACTTTTATAATAGAAGAGATAATATATAAATTAAAGTCTGGAAAAGAAATACCCCCTTGAGACCAGCTATTAGTATGTTTCTTTAATGCAATCCTAGGTCTATTAGGTGCCCATAAGAAATTTAACATTAGTGTATTCAGTTTCTTGATAGTTATTTTTGTAGGTGAAAGTATTATTGATTGTATTAAGTATAAAATCTTGGGGAATATTATCATTTTAATAATTGTAAGTCTCTCCTCCATAGTAAAAAACATATTATTCCAGGTATTAAAAAGATTTTTTATATTAAGAAAACAGGTATTATAGTTATTATATATAATAGATTTAATATATTTAGATAGTATTATACCTAAATAAGTTATCTGACCTGAGTTGGGTACATATTTAGTAAAATCACTAATGAGAGTATTTTTCGTGTATATATAGGTAGTATTTTAGTTTTTTCTTCATTGAATATTAAACCAGAAATACTTTTAAAATTCATCATTTTATCAAATAAAGACTGCATAGAAGAATTAGATCCTGCTGATGTAATTAGAACATCATCTGCAAAAAGTTGAATTTTTGATGTTGTATTTTCTTCTATTTCAAAACCCTCTATGTCAGTACTGTTTCTAATCAAATTAGCCCAAGGCTCCATTACTAAAGTGAATAATAGTGGAGAAAGTGGACATCCTTGCTTTGTACCTTTAAGAATGGGTATTTTTGTGAAACATATGTTCCTACCTTAATATAAGCCAGCGTTCCTTTGTATAAATGCTCAATTAAATTTACAAATGCATCAGAGAAATTTGTGCATTTCAGTAAGGTAAACAGATAGTCCCAACTTACTGAATCAAATGCTGAACCTATATCAAGACTAATAAGTGTTAAATCTTTCTTTTTCCTATTTGCAAAATCAATTAATGTTAAAGTTCTTCTTATATTATCAAAAGTATTTCTATTTACAATGAAGCCCGTCTGATCTATGTCTATAATGCCGGGGATAATTGTCTTCAATCTATCAGCAAAAATACTCATAAACATTTTATAATCAACATTAAGTAATGAGATGGGTCGATATGAAGAACATCTAGTTGGATCTTTATTAGGTTTTAAAATTGGTGAAATAAATGTATATTGCCAAGATGGGGGTGTTATTAACTCAGTTTGGGCCAGAATAAAAACCTTATGTATTAATGAATATGTAGTTTTAGAAAGGATTTTATATATCTCTGGTATAATACCATCATTACCCGGTGCTTTGTTTGATTTAAGCTTATTTATTTGTGTAATAACTTCTGTATATGAAATACTCTTGTCCAATAGTTTAATCTGTTGTTTATTAAGCTTTTTATTCATGTTTGTGGTTATAAACTCCTTTATTTTATCTTTAGGTTCCATGTTAATGTTGTTATGGTTAATCTTGTGAAAGTGATTTCTAAATTCATCCAGTATTTCTGGTATACTAGAAACATTCTTCTTTTCCTTAGAGAAAAGATTTCTTTGATATGGTTTTGTTTATTCAATCTTTTGTTTTATTTTTAAGTCTATGTAAGTATTTGGGGCTTATTGAATAAGACAAAAACTTGTATTCTCTAAAGTTATTTTAACTTTATGAGTTAAAATTTCTTTGTATTTCTCATTTAGTTTGTTTATTTCTTCAATAACTTTCTTGTCCATAATATTTTCTTTATTATTATGTTTATAAGAGTCTAGTTTACTTTGAATATCTAACAATTCCTTATCCCAAGATTTCCTTTTGTTATTATACCATCTGATACTTTGTCCATATAGATATGATTTTAAGGCATCCCAAACATAGACAATGGAGACTTCAGGAGTATTATTTATGTCTAGAAAATGTTGTACTTCTGAAAGTATATATTCTTTATAGTCTTTTAGCTGAGTTAAGTATGCTGGTATCCTTTTGATCTGAACATTATGAGTATTTTTTATCATGAATTCGAAAACAATTGAGTTATGATCAGATATAGGACATGAAATGATTTTGGAATTAATTAAATCTGTTACCATCTGGTTAGAAATAAAGACCCTATCTATTTTTGAATAAGTTTTGTATCTGTTAGAAAAAAAGGTGTATGGTAATGATTTTGACTCTATCTGATTATTAATATCATTCAAATGATAAGAATTAGCAAAATTATTTAAATGTTTTGCATTAGATGTAATTCTTCTTTTCTTTATAGTGGTAGTATCACTTTCATGTAGTATATAATTAAAATCACCAGCTAAAATAATATCCCCTACAGAGAATGATATGATCTTATCAATATGATGTTTCACTGTATTAATATCAATTCCAGGTATCCAATATACATTAATTAAAGTGTAAGTCTTCCCATTAATTTGTATTGTAACCATACAAAACATTCCTTTGTCATCCTGATAAGACTTAATGGTTTTAGGAATGGGCATACTTTTATTCCATAAAATAGCCACTCCTCTTTTTCTGAGTGTGCTCTGAACTAACCAATACTGTATACTTATCAGTGGCTAGTTTATCAATATCTTTTTTCAAGAGATGGGTTTCTTGCAGGAAGACTAGATTGGCCTTGTGTAGATTAATGTATCTTATTAGGCTTGCCCTTTTACACGGATTATTCAATCCATTAATGTTTAAAGAAATTCCTTTTAAAGATGTAATTTGGCATTTTTAAAACTCAAGAATCTTATGATCGAAATAACAAATAACAAGATAAATAATGTTACATCTCCTCTTTTAGGTGTACCTTTAAACATAGCTGTATTTATTAAATCTCTTATGGGATTTTGTATAGGATTCAATTTTGTTTGTAGTGACAATGAGTGTACAAAATATATTGTGGATGTCAAAACTATATACATATAACAAAGAACAAGTGAAAATAATGTAAGGATTAAACCTTGCATCCCACCTGGAGTTGAAAACTCCAACTTAGAGCAGTATTTACTACTCAAGTTAACCCCTACCCTAAGCAGCAGTACCTCAGCTACCACCTTATCAATTTAATACTAGTTATATTTAACTGAGGTTAACAGTTTTCAATTCAATTATCTATCAAGACAAAACTACACATTTGGTAAAACAGCATCATATAAACTAAAATAAACTTTTTTTTTTTTTTTTTTTTAAAAACTGTTCATACTATTATATAGATCTATGTAATATATAACACTTGTATTCTAATAGCATTCAAATAATCTTAATGTTAGAAATCAAGAGGAGAGAAAATTATGTTCTAACATTCATTTAAATCAAAAACTTTGGCTAATATGATTCAGACATTACATGCATTAAGATGCATCTATTTTCTGTCATGTGAATTCTATCAACAGCTTCCAAAAATCTTGAATTGTTTGTATATGAGCATTTACTTAAACTCATTATTGTCAATAGAGTAAAATATTGTATTCATAAAAATTATTATAAATCATATTGCATAGTTATGCAGATTCTCAGAAACACCTCGTTATTACCTAAAAAAAAGCCATCACACACATAAACACAGACACACACACATACATATACACACACACATATACACACACACACATACCCACACACACACACACACACACACACACACACATACATATACACATACATATACATACATACACACACACACACACACACACACACACACACACACACACACACACACACACACACACACACACACACACATATATACACATATATCTGATCTCACTGAGCCGTGCCTGCAGAGCACCATCCCACTTGCCGTCCCCAGAACAAATCTGTCCGCTTCACACAAAATAATGCACAGCAAACACACACTAGCAACCAGATTTTACAATCATGCTAACCTACTGCTTTAAAATATATCACATGACATTTCTTCCAGAATAGAGTTATAAGATTATTTATGCTTGTCAATCAGATGAATTAAATAAGTTATAGTAAAGTATATGTTTGGGACACAAGTTTTTAACACAGATTATTATGCTACTGTTAAGTAGATTTTCAAAAACATTTAAATAAATGTTTCATTTTCTATGCCTTCTAAAATAAGATATTTACTTGCTACAAGAAACTACATCATCTAAACTCATCATAACTGACACATTTTATGAATAGAGTATTTTTCCTGAATCTGTGGTGTGTCAGTGTGATAACCTTGTCAATGTTTATACTAACTACTTTCAGTTTCTCTGTGAAAATTCTGTGAGTGAAGCTTCTGAGGAAACTCATGGACACTGTGCATGAGACAGCCCACATCCCAGATTGTCTCCCTTAACATTTTGGCGGGAAACTTATTAAAACTTGTGGCAAACATTCATTTTGTCAATAGAGTAAAACATTGTATTCATAGAAATCATTACAAATCATATTGGATAGCCATGCAGACTCTCAGAAAAAAAGCCATCACACACACACACACACACACACACACACACACACACACACACACACACACATATATATATATATATATATATATATATATATATATATATATATATATATATATATATCTGATCTCACTGAGTTGTGTCCCTGCAGAGCACCATCCCACTTGCTGTCCCCAGAATAAATCTGTCTGCTTTATACAAAACAATGCACAGCAAACACATATTGGTAACCAGATTTTACAATCATGCTAACCTACTGCTTTAAAATATATCACATGACATTTCTTCCAGAATAGAGTTATAAGATTATTTATGTTTGTCAATCAGATGAATTAAATGAGTTATAGTAAAGTATATGTTTGGAACACAAATTTTTAACACAGATTATTATGCTGCTGTTAAGTAGATTTTCAAAAACATTTAAATAAATGTTTCATTTTTATGCCTTCTAAAATAAGACATTTACTTACTACAAGAAACTACATCATTTAAACTCATTATAACTGACATATTTTATGAACAGAGTATTTTTCCTGAATCTGTGGTGTGTCAGTGTGATAACCTTGTCAATGTTTATACTAACTGCTTTCAGTTTCTCTGTGAGAATTCTGTGATTTGAAGATTCTGAGGTAACTCAAGGACATTGTGCATAAGACAGCCCACATCCCAGATTGTCTCTCTTAACATTTTGGCGGAAACTTATTAAAAACTAGTGACAAACATTCATTTAGCAGTGTAAATGCATCTAAACATGACAGAACCTCCACAATGTATTCCACAGATCATCACAGCCTCTATGCAAGTGAAATTAAACTCAAAATTACCAACAAGCAATAAAACTCAGCATTCTTCTCCCAACTCAATTTTCATACAAATCCTATTATTCACAGTGCCCACACAGTCAAAAGCATTTCTATATATTAATAAAGAAAAGAAAAAGAGAGTAGAAAATAAAAGTGAGTGAGGCAGAAATAAAAAAATGTAAGAGAAAGCTGTAAGAAGTATATACAATGGAATGTTACTTACTGTTTATATTAATAGAGTTAAAAATAAAACATATTATTTACTCTTATTTAGTTCTGATTATTATTAGTTAAAGCATGACAGATTATTTACAAACAAGCATAAGCAGTATAATCAAGGAAGTATAATTAGAAATAGCATTTGAAGAACTTATAAACTTTTACAAGAAATAAATATGTTATTATTCTATTAATGATATTTTCATTACTGTTCTCTCCTGCCCTCCCCACCCTTTACCCACTACATAATCTAAATAGAATGTCATTGTTTAAACAAAGAAAATAATAAAAGAACAAGGAAAAAAAAGATAAAGATAAAAAATGTATCAAATTACTAACCTTACTTTTTCAAAAAGAAAACAAATCGAGTCACAGCCTGCCATTAAATCCTCAGGCATTTTGACTGGTTATGAAACAAAACATTTCTTTGCACATAGAGAATAACTTTGATTAAATCTTTTCCAAAATGTTTGTGGCTTTCTGGGAATGCAGGAACTATATTCAAAAGATTAATAATGAATTAAAATGATGAGAGAGAAAAAACATATAACAAATCATTTGTTTTTAGTCTCTTCTTCTTCTCTGAAGTCTTCCAGGAAGCTTCAGTTGCCAATCTCTTTAATGAAGAACTAGCCCATTCCATTTCTTCTATTTTATCCAAAATCCTTTGTTCTTTGACAAACAGTAAAGCAGAGTCTAAATCATGGAAGACCTTAGGACCATCAGGAAGGAAGATTTTAAGCTTGGCAGGAAACAGAAGGTATGTTTTAAACTGTGCTTTTTTAAGCTCCCTTATTAGTGGCAGAAAAACTTTTCTTTTAGCAATTACCATGGAAGAATAGTCATTGTCAAAATGCACAGTTGTCTCATTAAACTTAACAGGAGCTTTAGCCCAAGCAGATTTAAGAACCATCTCTTTATCAAAAGATGATAGAAATCTAACTATAACTGATCTAGGATAGTTTTTGTTAGAGTTGGTATTAGCTATAGATCTATGTGCTCTTTCGATACCAAAAGAGAATGCTACTGGTAAATCTAAAGTTTTAGGGAGCCATGTTGTTAAAAAAAAAGTAATATTGTTACCTTCAATATTTTCTGGCAGTCCAAAAATCCTAATGTTATTGCGCCTAGATCTATTTTCCAGGTCATCCAGCTTTGTTTGTAAATGTGTATTTTGTTTCAGCAGAAACTCATTGTTGATTTCCTCTTCTTGTATTTTATTTTCCATGTCATTCACAGCTTCTTCTATGCCTGTCATCTGGATCTTCTGTTGTTGCAGGTCCATATGTAACAAGTCTATTTGTTTTGTAGTTTTTCTATGAAAGTGTCTATTTTAGTATCCATTTTATCCATCTTAGCAGTAAGTTGCTGGACTATAATTATCAGAGACTGAAGTTCTTTCTTGATGCTGGAGTCTTGAGAATTTGTCTTACTGGAACTCATTTCAGACTGATAAACTGACAGGAAAATTTCCAAAGTAATTTCTGACAGGAATATTATTAAGATTTCCTTTCTTTTTTAGATATAGTTCAAGAACTATATAAAACAAACATATTTAGAAAGAAAATTACTTCAAGAATTAATTTTTTAAGTAATTAATTCCTGTCAATGTAATGAAATTGGTGGAGCTGAAGAAATCTGCTGCTATCCTGTGTTCATCCTTGGCCACGCCCCTAGTGATGTATTGTTGAGCATAGTAACGCTCGTAGAAATTGTGTGTACTGCTGTGGGCCACAAGGTAAACACCTCAAACACCAGAAGGGATGCTACATAAGGACTTTAAACACAACAATTCCACTCCAGCCACTGTCAGTGGCAGGGTTTGTCCAACAAGTACGTGCCATAAGAGGGGTTAGTATATGTTGATATACTGTAACAGTAGGCATATGTATGGGCGTATAACCGAGAATAACATGTCTAACGTGGTCCTGCTGTGCAATTATGATTTGCATTATGGGATATTGTTGCAAAAATGTGAAATGTACAGTATTGTAGGTAGATATGTCTAACATTTTACATAGCATTACTGTTATATTATGCAAGCATCAGGTATGTCTATTGGCATGTACAATACACAATAACAGGATACATATGACTTGTAGTCACCAGACAGTGTGTCAGCATGATAGCTAATTGAAATGGAAGAGCTAGTCAATTATCCATGCACAAAGGACACGTAATAGCTTCATAGGTTCATAGTTAGGTACTATGCTGTCTGGCCAAGTCCATTCGTAAGCCTAACTACAGTGTTTTCACTTGCGGCACTGCCCTAGGTTAGTGTCCTGTGCCTGTGAACAGCAGAGCCATTCATTTTCTGCACCTTTGTACAGCAGAGCCACTGTAGTGATCCCTGGTGTACATGTCTGTCTCCCATCCACCCATCGAGGTATCTCTTGAAGAGTGCTAGTGAGGGTCCCTGGTTGATGTACATAGGAATCATGTTCCAAAGCATGGTGAGTGTCCGGGTCAGGAATGTATCCCTCCAGCACGTCCTAGTCATCATTGCATTTAGGTACATATCCCAGAGCATGTGGCTCTCAGTGGCTTTTGCTTATGTGGAGCATATCCATTAATATTGTTTTGGACATGGGCCTTGTATGTTCAGCAGAGATCACCTCTGAGTATGCAGTATGCAAATGAGTACAGTTGGGGTTTCTGTAGTTGGGCTGCATACTTCATCCTTTGGAGGTCAGTAATCCTCTTGGTGTGGTAATGTTGTGGTATTTAAAGCCATTGCTGTTGTCTCATAAGGTACATCCCAAGTGGGATGTTGTACCCTTTAATGTGTTTCATAAGTCATGAGTAGAGAGGTACAACGGCTGCCTTTGGTTTGGCTACAGACCCATTAGATATTAGGGTGGCCATGTAGAAGGATATCCATGCCACCTTGGCAATATGGTTATCAAAGGAGTGGGTGCTATCTACTTGGGTTCTAAGATCCCTTATTATGTCTTATGTATGTAGGGGACTACCACCTATGTGATAGTCAGTGGGTGATTGGTGTAATCCAAAGGGGATGTCTATGCACCTTGTGGCATGCAGCTAGATACCATGTTATTGACACCAGGTATCAGTCCCAGTGACACACTTATGGAGGGTATCTGTATCAGCTGGTGAATCAATCACAGCCCCTAGTTTGCAGTCATCTGCAAACCTATTCAGGGTAAGTCCTTCTGTGCTAGCCTGTACCTCAGTGAAGCATATACCGAACATGAGGGGCCCTATGACCGAGTACTGAGGGATGCCAATTGTAACTGATTTACAGTAGGAACTAGGGTATGCTACCCTCACTGTGTGAGTTCTGTCTGTGAGCCACTTTGCATAACATCTCGTGATGTAGGGGTTGATGTGCAGGTGGATGTTTATGTTGACAATACCAGAATGGGGAACGGTGTTGAAAGCCTTTGAGAGGACAAGATAGGCTGTGTGGACCTCCTTACCCTCATCTACTGCCTTGGTAACTGTCTCAAAGGACTCCACCATGTTTAAGAGTCATGGTCTGGCCCTAACAAATCCAAACTGGGTGGGATCAAAGGTTTGGAGGCCACCAATGTCTCTGTGAATGAGATCCATGATGATGTGCTCCATAGCCTTGCAGAACAGTCTAGTCAGGCATATAGGGCAATAGTTCCCCTGGTCCATTGTGGCGCCACCTTAGTGGAGTGTGATAACTGTTGCTGTGTACCATTCAGGGGCCGCAATGCCTGATGCAAGGCTATTAGCGAATTTGGTGCCCAAGTGGGGAGCCATTTCATTCTGAAGTTCGTGTAAATCGCAGCCTGGGATGTTGTACGGTCACATGGATTCTGTGTTCCTGGCTTTAGAGAGTGCAGCTTTGAACTGTGTAGTTGTGACTCTGCATTGTTCCTGTATAGATTTGGGCCATTTAGGGTGTGAGAGGGGTGTAAAGTTAACACTGAACCTATCTGCCAGGATGTTGCCAATATCAGTCAGTTCTGTAATGTTCGTGCCTAACTGCTGTATGTCAGAGCAGATGTGGGTATCGCCATCAAGAGTAGTGACATACCTCTAGAATACTTTGTGGTAGTCCTTGGAATGAGTTGCAGTAATGTTTACGTAGCTAGCTTTGGAGGATGTGATAAGGGATCTCAGATTCCTACTGAGGCTGACCAGGGAGCTACCCCACTCATGGGATTGTACTCTACTTTGCAACAGTCTCCTCCTTCTGTTGTACATTATGTCCATGGCAGTGGACCACCAGAGTGGCGTCCATTTTCTGTTGGGTACCATCATGGCTCTGTTTGGGATAGCATGATCCATGCAGTCATGCAAGTGCTAATTAAGTGCAGTTGTGTATGATTCAGTGGTTGTAACTGTATTGTCCATCTGCACGGGTGTCATGACATTTACTACTGCTGTCATAAGAAGCCTGAAGTTGGCTTTGCAGAAATATTGTACTGTGTTTTCCATAAAGGGTGTGGTGCCGGGATGTGGATAACAAGGGTGATTAGCGTATGTTTGGATCTGACCAACGAGGAGATAACCCCAGGTGTG
The DNA here is from genome assembly GCF_019279795.1 of Protopterus annectens. Taxonomy (NCBI): domain Eukaryota; kingdom Metazoa; phylum Chordata; order Ceratodontiformes; family Protopteridae; genus Protopterus; species Protopterus annectens. Next base: position 734,460,646 of record NC_056728.1, read on the forward strand.
GAACACCAGTCACACATGTTGGTAATGTCCAGGTCAAGGATATTGCTGGCCCTGGTGGTGGTGTGGATAGGTTGATCCAGCCGATTGGAGGTTATGAATCCTAGAAAGCGTTGGCCTTATGTGTCAGTACATGAGTAGGTGTACCAGTTAATGGTTGGGTAGTGTCAGTCGCACATCAGTAGTTTCTGTTTGAACCCTACTTTCCAGTATATCAAGAAGTGAGGACCGTTAACCGTGGAGTATGGTGTGGAATCTGTAGCAAGCTACAATTTGTATAGCAGTTATAGCCACAGTTAATTGCACTTGGATTACCTCTGATGCATTGTGCTAAGAAACCAGCCTAGAGGTACGTATATCCTTGGGAAATATGGACACACCTCCGCCGTGGGTGTTCCGGTCCTGGTTACATGACTGAAAGGTGTGGTCTGAGTAATAGCCTGTTAGTGCAGGGGTGCTCTCAGGAGCCTAGAAGCAGGTCCCAGTCACTGAAGAGATATCGAAGTGGTCCATTACAAGGAGTGCCTCGGGTGAGTGCGTTTGAGATGAAGATGTCAAGCACTGAATAGCATTACCCTCAGGTTTTGCTTGCCTGTTCCTGTTATGGTGGTGGATATGTTATTTGAACTGTGCCTAAAACAGGCACTATAGGAGCAGTAAGAGCTTTAGACATTATCCATAATCCCAGGGCCGACAGGTGCAGGCCATCTGTGCCAAAGCATCGTGTTTTGTCGACCATGTCATTCAAAGCAGACAGATACTGGATACCCTTGGAATGACACCAGAAGCATAGCCAACTGTTGAAGTGAATAATTCAGTCCTTGTACTGCGTTATCAGTCTGGATGAATGCCAAATGCTTCTCAGGGCTAGGGCGATACCTGCCTGGGCTACAAGATTGGAGAGCTATTCCATGTCTCTGTACATGTAGTCCAGGAAGTTACATCTCAGGGCATTCACATTAACATGGAGAATGACACAGTCATATTGTACCTGTTGAGGAGTGACCTGAGTGCATAGGTTATGTTGCGGATCCTGTTACCCGACAGCCAGCTGAAAGTGACTATCACCTTGTGTAGTCTGCTGAGTGGGACATCAGTGTGACCGCCTATAGAGTCACATATGACTAGTGTGCTGGGTACAGTATATCACCCTATTGGCTGTAGTTGATGGGCACACTGAGTCTGTGGGCTATAAGTAATTGGTGTTGTGTTGGGTGATGGGGGCTGCCTGCGTTTCTGCTTTGGAGTTCTCTGTTGCCTAGACAGAGTAGTATTGAGAGGCTCTGCAAATGCTGTAGTCTTACTATGTGTGGCCTGTGGTGGTGGAGATCTAGTGAGACTATGTGATGAGTGTGGTGTTGTGCAAACGTTTAACATCCCCACATGATTGTCAGGTTCAGTCTGGGTTGGAGAGAGCTTTACCTCCAGCATGGCTACATATGTGCATCTCCCACAGGTTGTAGTGTTGTATGTTAGGAGGGGAGCATTGACTGAGTACAAGAGACAATTTCTATATTGCCTCATGATGCCCATATTCATACCCAACCAAGTAACACAAACTGAGAAATCACAAAGCAGGCTGGTGTTACAAGAAACAAGGATAAAATTTATTCTTAAGCGCTTTCATCACAGATTACAGTTGACTTCTTCAAAAACAGAGTGCCTCCACCCCACTTCTTAAATACTCATTCCAAACACATTCCAAACCAATTTGTAAAAAACACCATATGCATTTAAAGGTACAGACTCCCTATTTGCTCCACAATTATACATGCAACTTAAAAACAAACTAACTATAAAACATGATTCAACATGTACTTTAAACTTAGTATTTTGACAAAAATCATAAAGTGAACAATTGAATAAAAAAATCAACAATAAGAGGAAAAAATCAACAATTAGTTAACAAAATTAGATAAAAAAATCAGCTTTTAACCTCAAAAAGCTGGTTATTGAAACCATTTCATTCAACCCTGGAAGGAGCAGAACCCTTGTTTGTCCAGTGATGCCATCCAAATGTCGAATTTATCAGAATGGATTAACAGGGACAGTATGGGCTTTGTTCATAACGGCAACCATCAGAATACCCAAGGTACTGTTGACTTTATGTTTAAAAATCTTGAAAAAGAATGTCTCAAGTTGAAAAAGATTCAAATTGAAAACCAATACTTGAGAGAATGTCTTAGGTGCGAACAAGTGCCTAAAGGACTTAGATATTGGCGTTTTACTAATGGCTTAACTTTCAACAGTGATTTACATAAAGATCTGGTTGTTTTATTCAATCGCCAGGGATGTGAACTGTTACAATTGCTGGTTAATGACAATGAGAAAAAATTTCTTGTTTTACAAGATGTTGTGAACAAATTAGATGCTAGTATTAAGAATGATGTTAATTTTTCTAACAAGCTCAATGAATACAATACTATTTTTGTAAATATTGACAAAGTTATGGACAAAACTAAAAAAAAGAAGAATAAGAAATTGTTAAGGGATGCTAAAGATTATGAAAGTAGTGTAGCTTATCCCTTAAGTGTAAATGGTCATGTCAACAATGGTACCACTAACTCTAACAACAATAATGATGTTTTTATTGACTATGGTATGGTTGAATCTGAGTATCAAGGTGACAATAACCCCGGTCCCATCCCTTTAGGTCCACCACTGAGAAGGTCAGAGAGAGTTCGGCAGCAAAATCGTCAGTTCAGAAGGCCTTTGGATGTGATATACCAGGGCGAACAACATTCTCATCCCCCACAGTACCAGCAAGGGGGTGGGAGAGGGAGGGGGAGACAGGAGAACTGGCACTGAATACAAGTTTGTCACCTGATGAATGGCAAAGTGGAAATCATTGAAAATGACCATCATGACTTCAAAATTTACAATTTGAGCAGTACCCTGGTTACTAAAGAATGGGCCAACCTCTTTCAGAAGGGTGTTAATTTTGTGTCTTTGAGGAAATTTAATTTAGAAAAAACATTGCTTGACTTAATGCTGTTTACCAGGAAATTGAATTTTAATGTGACTCTGGGTGACGGCAATCAGGTACACAATACTGCTGAAACATGTAGAAAAGCCAGTGTAGCAAATCCCCCTTTATGTCCTTCAATTCAGCTGTTTCAAAGTATATGCTCGAATGACATCAGAGACCTTGCCAGGAAAAAATCTTGCACCATACCACATAACCTTACTCAGAAGGAAACCTCCTTACTTAATAGTATATCAAACAACAAAACCATCCGGGTCATGAAACCGGACAAGGGAGGAGGATTAGTGGTTATGGACCAAGAGAGATACTCTGACAGTATGTTAAGCCATTTATTGGGGGAAGGGTACCAGCAGGTTTCCCGGAATTAACTCAATATTGCATACAGTCATGTTGATATGGTCGTCATGGATTTACTTTTGAACAACCAAATTTCAGAAGTAGAATTCAACTACTGTACACAAAAGTACCCGAGGATTCCCACTATTTTCGGGATCCCTAAGATCCACAGGAATATCACGCACCCACCCTTAAGACCAATTGTGGATGCAAAAGGATCCAAGACTCTCCCAATAGCTAGGTTCTTAGACATACAGTTAAAGAACTGTTTAAGTTTTTTTTCACATATCATCAGGGACTCCTGGGATTGTCTCAAAAAAATAAAACAGGAATACTTTGGCAATGACATTATTTTTTCCACTATAGACATGAAGGATTTATTTAATGTAATACCTCACACAGAAAGAGTGGATATGTTTTATGATTTTCTATGTCAGCATACCAATTTTTCACATACCAAAATTTTGACTCTGAGAACTTTGATGGAACTTGTTTTGGAGAATAGTTTTGTAATCTATGAGGGTCAATTGTTCAAACAGGTACAGGTGTGGCTATGGGTGCAGCCTGTGCCCCAGTTTTTGTGAACATAATACTGACTCAGTGGGAACTTTCCATAGTTTTTCCATCTACAGGGATGTCATGGTGTAAGTTTTATGGACGTTACCTTGATGACATCCTGATTTTATGGAAAGGTAACCACGACCAGTTGGATGATTTTTTTTTTGTTCCTCAGTTCTAGCACTACATTTCTGGAATTCACTATGGAAACTCATGTTGATTCCATCAGTTACCTGGACATCAGGATTAGCGAGGATTATACCTCTGCACAATTTTAATTCAACCATATATTGAAAACCAACCCATTCAAGTTCTTCTTTATTATGAGAGCGGGCATCCTGTACATCAGAAACACTCCCTGATTAACGGGCAGGGAGTGAGGTTGGCCCGCATGACTAGCAGGATCAATGATTTTTATGCAGAAAGGGAAGTTTTATTGAATATGTTGGTACAAAGAGGTTATCCTGAGCAATTAGTGTTACCTCTTCTTGATGAAATGACTAGGAAGAGACTTGAGGGACATTTTTATCCCTTACTAGGGACTGACATCTCCAAATTGTGTGCTCCTTTGGAGAGCAGGGATTCATCCTCTGGTCATTTTCACCATGGTTTTATATTAACTTACACCCCTCAGTTCCCACTGATTCGGGACATTGTCTACAAGAACTGGTTTATTTTGGCAGGAGACAATGCCATAAGAGAGAGAGAGTAGGGGAAGCCCCTGTGGTAATGTACACAAAGGACACCAGTGTTAAAAATATCTTAGAGAGGAGGAATGGTGTCAATACGGCTGGAGCATTACGGAGAATGCCCAAATGCAAGCAGTGTACTCACTGCAAGTATATTTTGGAAGGTGACAGTGTTTTTCTTAACGGATATGGCTGGGTGAAATTTCAGCATAAGTACAACTGTAGCAGTAAGAATGTCATATATGCTGGTATTTGTCAGAAGTGTACCTGTTTTTATATAGGCAAGACCAAAAATGCCTTCTGTACACGTATTTACCAGCATTTATATAACATTAGGAAAATGAACCTAAAAAATTCACTGGCCAAACACGTCAATACCCACTCAGGTCACAATTTTAAATTCACAGTTCTTGAACAGCTGACTATGGTTGAGAGAAGAGGTCCTATGGATTACTGGCTTGAATACAAAGAACGGTTATGGCAATTAAGGGTCAACACCAGTATTTTTCCAGGGTTGAATGAAATGGTTTCAATAACCAGCTTTTTGAGGTTAAAAGCTGATTTTTTTATCTAATTTTTTTTTATCTAATTGTTAATTTTTTCCTCTTATTGTTGATTTTTTTATTCAATTGTTCACTTTATGATTTTTGTCAAAATACTAAGTTTAAAGTACATGTTGAATCATGTTTTATAGTTAGTTTGTTTTTAAGTTGCATGTATAATTGTGGAGCAAATAGGGAGTCTGTACCTTTAAATGCCTATGGTGTTTTTTACAAATTGGTTTGGAATGCGTTTGTAATGAGTATTTAAGGAGTGGGGTGGAGGCACTCTGTTTTTTCTGAAAAAGTCAACTGTAATCGGTGACAAAAGTGCTTAAGAATAAATTTTATCCTTGTTTCTTGTAAAACCAGCCTGCTTTGTGATTTCTTAGTTCATGCCCATATTCATCATATAGACAGGCAATAACACTGGGAATTGACACTTGGACATGCCTGAATATTTAATTATTTCCCACTAGATATGTGAGGAAAGTGTGTACAACAGCTGTTTTACTCTAAGCAAGCTGGAAATGTAAGTGCAAATAGTGTTTACCTGTAGGAAATGAGGAGTATTGAGTGCTATAGTAATTAGTAGCTCATGAAGTGCTTGCATGTTCTGAACAAGTGCTGAGCATGAATAAGCAATACAGATAGGGTGTTGGATAACATAAACACCCCCCCCAACAGGTACACAATCATATATCCATGAACACTACAGAGCCCCTGTAACCATAACTATGATGGTACAAGGTGCACTTAGGCTGCATGGGACCTGTCCACATCCCTGGTTGTATCATACACATATGGCAACACAGTTTGCTCTACACATACACATCATGTAAAACATAGCTTCATGTCAGTCTGTGAAAACACTGAATGGTGCACACCAACAGTTACCACAACCCACAAAGTGGAGACACCACTCATAATGGGTGGCACTGCTGAGTCTGGTCTGAAAGTTCATGAACCTTAATCAACATATATGTTGTTAGCAGTACAGATGTAGATGACAGTATGGATGATTTCACACTGCATATCATACCTGTGACAGGTCATAGGACATCATCACCCATACTGTGTTCCACCTACACTCAGTATACTAGATGTACCTTTCTATGTCACAGGAGTGTTCTGCCAGTGGACTCTTGACAGAACCAACACTACAAAAGGTGTCTGAGTGATATGTGCATATCACACCAGTGGCAGCTACAGTAAAAAAGGGTTAATTCATTGTACTCCCCCTCATTGTAGCCCATACGACACAGACAAATGGGAGGCATCTGCATATGTAAGTATGTGAATGGCTATGACCTAGGAGCAATAGCTGACTCAGTGTTGTGGACAACATACAGAATGGGCTTTGTGGGTGAGGTGTGTGACATATGTGCATAATCTGACAGCTGCATATTGCATTGTCACCGCTAGGTTAATAACCCTGTACCCATGAACTACCACCTAGGCAGCGGTCAACATAATGGACACTGTCTGTAAGGGATAGTGCTGTGCAGTTTACCTCCCTGAGCTAGTGACGTCACCAAGCCTATTAGGTAGTCATAAGAGGCAACCCTAGTCATGACAGGGTGCCATCCATGAGCATGGAGATCATTGTACAGCCATGCTCATCACTCAAGTGACCAATATCGGATCACATATCACCTTTAAGAGGTATTGCCCATGTTTGGATGGGCGACACCAGCCTTCACAATCCTCATCTCCACTATGTAGCATGACGCCTACCCTGCATAAAGACATGTCCAACACTGTGATGTTGGACATGCTACACATACATATCCTGATCTGAAATATATACATCATGGATATCCACCTTCCTAGTACAAGGATTGCCACATGCTGGACATATCCTTGTGCCATACACATTACATACTCCTGCCATACTCTGCAACCCTGTCCAGCAAAGCTGCACATTTCACCTCTGTCAGACATGGTTTGATGACCGCATGGTAGATGTATCATTAACCGTCTCGATCAGATTTGTGGCACTGCTTCACCTGGCGCCAGAAACATGGCTGTCAGCTACAGCTAGAAAACCTTACATCCTATGCTCATACATGGCCCAGGGAATACAGACTACTACATGACCTTGGCTGTACATGCTATAGTTGATAACCATCCCTGCAAATACCATCCGGCTAGCCATTGTTCCATGTGTATCACATGTGCAACACAGGCGATATGTGGCAGGATGTTGAACTGTTGTACAGTGCATTGTAGATGTATATGGCAAAACACATGCATGTAAAGGCTTCTGTGTGCATGTCTGCATTGTCGCAGGTCATGTCCATTAAGGCAGTGTATGTGTTGATATGTGACATATACACAGCATCAAGGTTGACAGCATTAATGTGGACACGTCCAGGCATGTGCTGATAGGTAAGAACACCAGTACAGGCAAACAGACATGCCCACATCAAGACAGCATACACATTGAGTATCAGCAATGTAATCAGGTGACACACATATATGGTGATAATATCCAATCCTCATTGGGTGTCACATGTGTGTGACACAAACATGTCAGTGGTGTCAGTGTCATGAAGATTTGCAAAGACAACTATTCATATGTACTAAATGTAATACACATGTATGTGCAGCTGTATCTCTGTGCATCTCTGAGATACTGTAAACTGTTTCCATCATTATGTCTTCCAGATATGACTTGAGCAAGGCTTCCAGTCTATACCCGCTTGGAGGATGAGGCCCTTATACCTTACCACCTAGACAAGTATGATGTCTTGTTTAGCCATGTGCCACAGCATGCACAGCAGCGTGATAACCTGTGGCAGGAACTTCGCAGGAGGGTTAATGATGTGGGTGGCCATAACAGCACATACCAGCAGGTGCGCAGACACTGCACGGACCTGATCAGATGTGCAAAACAGCATGCAAATGCAATCACCAGGGAACAAGGTGCAACAGGTGGTGGGCCACCAACCCAGCCCCCACTCATATGTACCGAGGAGCTACTGGCCAACCTGGAGACACCATCAGAACAGCATCCACAAACCCTAGCTGCCATCGTGGACGTGGGTGTCTCTCAATCACCAAGCCTGGAGTTGCCTGGTAAGTCACTACTGCACATATAACTATTATATCCCATTTAGTTGCATGTGTCACTGTACAATATGTAATGTAACATCATATGTAAGGCATGTATACACACATGCTGCATACTATAGTATGCTACTCTGTGTATGCACACATGTGCATACTCCATAGTATATTCTATTGTACTGGCAAATGTGTTAATATGCGCATTGCACCCTGTAGCTGTCATACCGTCATGGATAATGATCATACTGCTGTGTCACCCCTATATAGGTACCTCTGGCATTCCACAGAGACAGCAGGTCATTGCAGGTGAGACAGTTATAAGTATCAGGCATGTTAATGCACAGATATATTTGCCATGTGGCCAGTTAACACATGTACACATAATGTATGGTCCGGTCACAATATACATGTCGCATCTTTAATCCATCACACTGGCTACCCATGTGCAATACTTACAAACTAAGTAGAACACTGACATATAACCACAGAAACTGTCATTGCTAGATGTGTGGACAGCTGTTCTTACAATGGTGGAGGTGTTGTTCAATGTAGGAATATGTACTATACATCAGAACTACACATATGGGGTACACAAACAGTACTACACAGTGAGCTGGAGTATGGGCAGCCCACAGGATTCACCATTGTGGAATATGCCCCTGCAATGAGTGCACACATTGTGATGTGCCATCTGACATGTCCATGACATGTAGTGGACCGGCTGCAACATTGTCTCACTATCCCATAAAACATACACCACATACCAAACATACAACCCTTTGTCTGCATAAGAGTGGACAGTAGAGTAAATGACATCTATGTGTGTATGTCATATGGGACAACACAGACATGTGAGACAGATGGCCATCACAACCATTTGGCCAGCACATGTTCACACATAGCCATGGAAGATGGTCAGAGACATGAAGCAACACACATTAGATGTGATGTGTTTGTGTGTACACCCTGTTGTACATTGGCTACACATGGTCCAAATATAGCCTTTGTTGAATGGTTATATTGCAGATGTGGAACACTGGACATCCTACAAGCCTGTGCACAGCTTGTGGAAGTGTCACTTAATTCGACCACATAAGATGTGTTGAACATCATGACTGTGTCACAGCATGACAGTAGTCACCTGTACAGCATACACATGCATACACAGACAGCCACATCAGGCCACAGATACAGTACATTTCCCTTGTTGCTGTTGGACATCACTGTCAGCCGTGCACCTTGTGTGTGTGGTACACAAATGTCATGTGGGACATGGTGTATTGACAAGTCTGCCATGTGTGGACATGGTTGCCAGGCATCTAAGATATGTTAGCAGATGTGCAGGGGTGTCATCCGTATGTCCTTCGGTGACCTGTCACACATTACACATCATGGTATGGTGTGTATACACCTCAGCGACGTGGGTCACAATCCACAGTATATATGTATTGTGTATGCACACAGTCATGGCTATGCACTGTGTGTGTAATCCACACTGTATAGCAATAGAGATGCCTCATGATTCCATGCAATGGCACTGTGTCTGTACTTCACACTGTATAGCAATATAGATGCCTCATAATACCCTTCAATGGTCATGCACATCTGCTAAAAGTGCATTTTATCTGTAGGGTGTACAGACAACACTGCAATGTGACACCATTACACCACTGTACATGTGTCAGGACACCATTGTGTCAAACACGTATACATGTCAATGCACACATCAGCAGATTACATGTCATACTACATGTTGATGTCAAGGTCATGTGCCTCACATCAGCCATGTGTACTGTTAACCTGTGCTGGTCCACATGGTGTAATGCAGGGATGCATGCTTACTACCATGATTGTGAGAAATGCATGGCTTCTGCTATGACACATGCTTGCTGTTGTGTGCAACCCAGGGATGTATGATAACTACCACTATTATTGTCTGATTTGCATGCCATTTGCTGTATCACATGCACGTTGCATGCCTTCTGTCAAATCACATGCATGGTGTGTGTGTGTGTGTGTGTGTGTGTGTGTGTGTGTGTGTGTGTGTGTGTGTGTGTGTGTGTGTGTGTGTGTGTGTGTGTGTGTGTGTGTGTGTGTGTGTGTCTCTGTATTGTAATGTAGAGTCTTTGTTTGCCTTCACAGGTGATGTAGGTGCGTTCCCTCCTGCGGTCCATCTGATGTTAGTGTCCCCACAGACTCTAGCAGTGATGATGAGCATATGCTTGAGGCACAGGCAGGGTTGTCAGCTGCTGAATCTGTGCCATTGGTTGCCATTCCACCTATATCCCCCTCATCCCCGCACACAGTTCTCATGCCAACACATACCCCATCACCAGTGGCCATAGAGGAAGGACAGTTAGCTTGTGGTAGCTTGGAAAAGGAACGTGTGGTGGCTACGGAAGGTGTGTATTCACACCATGGTGTCAGTCAAATGACTGGAGATGTGCCACATAGGCATGTGGCCAGTGCTGCTCGTAGGAGGACCTCTAGCCGACATGCCCCTGCAGGAAAGAGTGCAGTAGCAAGTGTCACCAGACGCATGCTTCAGACTGTAATGGCAGCACAGGCACATGCTGAATGGCAGAACTGAGAAGGGCAGAGGCTTCAGAGGGCTGCTATCCATTCTTTAAATGACAACATCCAGGCATTGGCAAATGCTCAACAGCAGATTGCTGATGTTTTGGACAGACGATTGGGTGACATGGTTGAAATCCTTGACCGTGGTATGACAATCCGCAAGCATGAGCTGTCTGTGCTGGAACATCTGGTAGGAGTGAGGTGTAGTGTATGTGGACGTAGGCCAGCTACATCACCTGTTGCAGGTCTAAGTGAACGAGCTACCTCACATGCCCGCGCCCATAGTGGCAGTAGCAGCAGCAGTGCAGCTGGTGCTGTGCTGTCCACACCAGGACACAGTAGGCCACATAGATGTGGCCCTGGATGGTCCCAATGGGGACACGGTTCCAGTGGACATATGTCATCGGACAGTACCCAATCTGTACCTCTGCCTGGTAGTGCCTGTGCAACCCCTGGCAGGCACAGGTCACGAGTCCATGGCCGGACACCGTGAGCTGTAAATCCTGGTCTGTACAGTCTGGAGCTGTCAATAATACCCTTGTGTAGACCAGACACATGGCAGAACTGTGTGCACACATACACGCACACACCAGAAACATCTGTAGGGCACCGCAACACTCACATGCATAACAACCACACATGGCCAGTTAGATCACAGGCCCTAACCCACGCACATGATGTCATCCACTGGTGCAGTCTAGGCCCCTGGCAAACATTATCACCCTGTGCATATGATGATGCCTGTGCCGCATCCATGTCATCCATACCATCGGTGCAGGGACATGCTCATATGGTCTGATGCACAGGGTGAACAGAATAGGGAGATAAGTGTAGATTACAATTGTTGTGTACTGTTAACACGCAGCAGACATACCATGTAGTACAGGTTTAGAATGCATTGTTTTCTGTTCACAGTATGTGTCTTGGTAACAACAGTAACAGCATGTTGGTAATGTTTTCCTGCTTCCCTCCTTCCAGTCTAATTGCATGTGCCATTGAGTACCAGTGTTTGCAGTTTCCCCATGTGTAAATGTGGACTACTCACAGGCATGTATGGCAATACCAGCATGCTATATGTAGCTTCAACCTCACTGTTAGAAAGGCTGACATTCCAAAGATGTCTATACATCTACTGATCCAGGAGCATGTGAGCTGTGTACTAAGCTACAGTGGCTAGAGACGTGACATCTATACTGGGTGACATCTCAGGTACAGTTACATGGGGCAGGGAGTTTACATAGTGGTCTAGCTGATGACAAGGGTAGAGGCCAGTTGATAGCTTGAGGCCTCACTGTGTAGCAGTAATACACATTCACATTACAGGATGAGAACACACAACTACACACACACACACACACACACACACACACACACACACACACACACACACACACACACACATGTATTCACACACGTATTCAGACACAGTAACATGCCCACACTCACGGGGTCAACGACACTGTAACACACACACACACACACACACACACACACACTTGATAGTGTTGAGGTGAGGACCTCTGCCTATGTGGTAATCACCATTACAGTAACGTGCACCCACATGACATGACACAGAGAATGAACATGTACAGGCACTCAGTAATGCCTAAGATTGACGGGCATCAACAGGGTAGTAGATTGCATCACCTGGAGGGGTTAGGGGTCCTATCTGTTCACTATGGTAACATACATCCTCACTCCATGGACCAGACAGCCATACATACATACACACACACTGTGGAGTCCACAATTGAATGCACCTATGTCATACACATACAGATAGCTCACATGTGTGTGATACACACCCCACCCCTGCCTATGTCTTGCTTTCTACACTGCAGTATGTACAGATCTCTACAATAGTGTACAGGGGTGTGTAACAATTGGGATGTATTCCCCACCATAGGTGGCATATATGGGCACACAAGCAAACACACATGGCAGTACTGTGAATCAAACACCTGCTATCTTATGATACGTATGACAGACATGCAGCAGTATTGCCCACATTACAATGTGTACCGACGCTACCTTTGGCAATTGTGCTGATATATGCACACGGGAGGTCTTAAGTGTTACAGGTGTCAAGTGATTTACAGTCAGTGACACCCTGACTGCTGTGTAGGTTGTATGTCTTCCTCTTCAATTAACAGAAACATAGCTTAGTGTTTGCACATGTTATGGTAGGACGGCTTGTGACACACCTGTGAGCTGCCCTCAGCAAACATCCATCTGCAAAGTTGGCCCATCACTTTATGTCCACACATCCATCCATACCTGATGTACATCTTACCGTACTGTCAGTATTTCACCATATACAGTTGGCAGTGATGGGGCTGCATTGCAACTGCATGTTGTAGCAAGACACAGATCACCTGCAAACATCAGGTACTGCACACACATGGTAGCTGAACGCACACCACTACATGTACATGTGTGTAGGTCCTATATTCCTGTCATTTAGCCATGTTTGTAGGCATTGCAATTGGTGGACATGTGTGATGACATACATGACACATGGACTGCTGTATGATATGATAGTTGTCATGGGTAACCAGTACAGAGGGAATGTTAACTCAGTCAACATTGCTATCACACCTTATGTACTGTTAGCATTCAACAGCCATGGACCTACCTTCCATGTGCATGTGTGTAATTGCTGTAGCCACCTGTCTGCATGAAGGACAGCAACAGCTATGCTATGTACATATGTGTTGTGTGTGTGTGTGTGTGTGTGGGGGGGCATGTACATATCCACAGCAGGTACATGTATGTCATATCCAAACATGAGCATGTTTACTGATGTACAGCAACAGTCATCTGTTACAGCTGTATATGACCCAGAGCCCCTATTATGTGTACAACCAACCTGGTTACGAACAGTGGTATCATTGCATTGCATAACACATGATGCAACTGTGTCAATACATGGGTAGTCTGCACAGTTGCTGTAGAGCTAGGTACAGTCCACTGGTCATGGGTCACATGGTGTTGTACTAATATATGTTCTGCCACATGTATAGATGTGTGTTGCTGGTCCAAGGTCATGGTGATGTCTGAGGGCTACATCCTAGAATGCAGCTTTTGACACTGTGATCTGCACCTGACACATCTGTGATGGCTTTTGAGGGTGTACTGGTCAGTACATGTGAGTGGCCTTCATGTACATGGGGACACCACCACCTGGAGCAGTCCGTAACAGTGTTATGGCCCACATGTCTGTATCAGAGGTATACGGTGGTAGTGCTATCATGCACAACTGAGCCTTCAGCCAGGTGTTCCACACTGCACAGATGTCAGTATTCCCCATTGTTGGATCTAGATCGGCAGCTGTGATTACGAACGCTACACATCTAGCGCTGTTTAGCATACACATACAATGCAGTTGTCCTCTAGGTGTCAGGGTGTTAACCTGGTCTCAGGACATTCATCTCTGAATGGCACTATATGGGCGAAGTAGCCACTCCTGGCAAGACATCACCACGGCTGGTAGTGTGCCAGGTTTAGATTGGTACATCTAAGGTGACGGACAGCAGCAGATGTTGTGTAGAAGACTGGTGTCAGATATATGTAGTGCTGCATTCATGCTAACAATGACAACTATCGACACACTGTGCCCTTCCGTGTTTAGAATCAGAGTGCATACAAAGCAGCCCTTTGCTACTAAGTGTGTGAGCATGCCCAGTATGACGTTGTGTAGATGGACACATACTGCATTCCAAACGGACGTGTGCTACTAAGTGTGTGAGCATGCCCAGTGACACCTTGTGTCAGTTATGTGCCTCTATGTGTATGGGCATGGCCATTGTAACCCTGTATAGCGATAGTGGTCGTCCATTCAACAGATGGCCATACCCCACTTCAGGATGGATTCCTACATTGAACACAGTGGTTCACAGGTATGTACATCGTAACTGCCAGCATCCATGTCGATGTCCGCATTCCTAGAAGGTCATATTGACAGTCTTGAAAGGTGTAGTGTCTGTGGCGCATCTCGTATCTATATAGTGTTGTAATAGTGGTCCGTTGATAGGCAGCTGTCCTGATCACACCACTGGCGTGTGTTTGTCTCCGTCTGCCTGGGGACAGTAATATGCTTTTAGACTCCGTACAATCCCTATCGGCATCTTTTCCATTGCTGATGATGTCACCCACCTAGAAGTATGCCTCTGGGAGTGCTGTGTCCCAGTAATCTCGGTAGTGCATTCTATAACTGCGTAATGCTGTAGTGTGATAAGGTAGCTAGGTTTGTGATCTAATCCCAGCTATGCCAATTGTGTGTGTGTGTTTCCTTCAGCCTGGGGACAGAATAATGTTTTCAGACTGCTCAAACTCCATACAATCCCTATCGGTGTCCTTTCCATTGCTAATGATGTCACCCACCTAGAAGTATGCCTCTGGGTGTGGTGTGCCCCCGTAATCTCAGTAGCAAGTTCTGTAACTGTATAATGCTGTAGTGTGATAAGATAGGTCTGTGTTCTAATCCCAGCCATGCTAACTGTGTGTGTATTTCCATCTGCCTGTGGACAGAATCTTTCTTTTAGACAGCTCACACTCCATACAATTCCTATTGGCATCTTTTCCATTGCTGATGATGTCACCCATCTAGAAGTATGCCTCTGGGAGTACTGTGTCCCAGTAATCTCGGTAGTGTGTTCTGTAACTGCATAATGCTGTAGTGGGGTAAGGTAGTTAGGTCAGTGTTCTAATCCCAACCAGGCCAACTGTGTGTGTGTTTCCATCTGCCTGGGGACAGAATAATGCTTTTAGACTGCTCACACTCCATACAATCCCTATCAGCATATTTTCCATTGCTGATAATATTACCCATCTAGAAGCATGCTCACATTCCATACAATCCCTATCGGCATATTTTCCATTGCTGATAATGTTACCCATCTAGAAGTATGCCTCTGGGAGTCCTGTGTCCCTGTAATCTCGGTAGTGCATTCTGTAACTGTGTAATGCTGTAGTGGGAAAGAATAGACAGGTCAGTGTTCTATTCCAAGGCATGACCTTTGTGTGTGTGCTTGGCAGAATTATCCTATGTACTGGTATCTGTGAGGGGTTAGCTCCAGGATGTGTTGAGCATGTTTTGTTTTTTTCCTATATAGTGTCCATAAATGTCACAATCGCCCAAGAGACTGGGTTGGCAAGACATACACATACATTCGCCAGCATGTCTGGTGAGTAAATGTCAGCAGCCCTAATCTTACCCTTAATACAGTCTGACCCGCGTGATGCAACAGAACACACTTGCCTTGACAGTAACACCACTACATAATGCAGGTGGCACATGTGGTTTCCTTTTCATTCTTGTCTAATGCTTTGGTGTCATGTGGTCTGCTGTTGTGATATATATTCTATATCTACGTATGTGTGTGTATATGTATATGTGTGTATGTATGTATATATATATATATATATATGTGGACATTAGCACACATAAATCTACATGATGGAATACATGTCCTATACTGTTGAATGCCTGTGCTGGATGATCTGTGCATGATCACCTCAGCTGTATGTATATCTGCCATGGCTTAGTGGTAAAGCACATCATCTGTGGTGTGCAGAGTCCTGGGTTTGAGGTGTGTAGAGACCGGTTACTTTGTTGCTGGGAAGAACAAGGGACATTGAATACGGTGATAGTAAGGCACTTTTAATCAGTTGTGTGCAGATCTGTGTGACAGTAAGCAGTGGTTATTATTTTGGAGGTTCAGTATGGGTCATGTAACTATGCATTAGAAGACAATACTATGCAAACAAGGTGGAAAATAGTGAATCCCGTTTATCCCCAGGGTGTGATGCAAATCCCAAGAGTGTATGTGTATAGATAGCTGGGTGCAGGACTCGAATATAGGTGAAAGCATGGGGGGGTGTCAGGCATACTGTACGTACATTAAAGCCCTGTGTCTCGGGATTGCTCCTGCCTTAGCACGCCTAAGCTAGGGGTGTGTCTATACCTGCCTAGTGCAATTGGGAGGGACGACAGCAGTAGGAGAGTAGTCAAGGTGAACAAGCTGTGTAAACAGGTGATAATTAGCACAATCAGCAGATTACAGGCCCAGCCTGGCCCAGAACAGTATGATAAAGTGAGCAACCACCATACACATGGGTTTTTTCCACACTGTACACACTGGTATATACATGCGGGGAAATTTTATGAAACAATCCAATGAAATGAGAAGGGCTGCAGTAGGCAACATAGACCAACATGTGCAGGAGGCTGAAGGTTGTGAGGATGTTAGTGCTGCTGAACAACCCTCAGTGAGGAGACAGAGAAGACTTTACAGACCCAGGGTAACCTACCAGGGGCTACATGAGCTGGAGATAGTGGAGTGCTATGGGGTGGTCAGAGACCTCCTACAGCAGATTGTTGAGCTGTGCT
This sequence comes from Protopterus annectens, assembly GCF_019279795.1. Taxonomy (NCBI): domain Eukaryota; kingdom Metazoa; phylum Chordata; order Ceratodontiformes; family Protopteridae; genus Protopterus; species Protopterus annectens. Next base: position 734,477,791 of record NC_056728.1, read on the forward strand.
GGCCACACCTGACACATCAAACAGGCCGAGGGAAACCCATCCCAGTGGATGTCAAGGTATTTGTAGGCCTAGGTATACTAGCCAACAGGTACCTCCCAAAGCACAACTGGGGATATCATGGGGATCTCACAGGCATCTGCATCCAGAGTATTCCACCAGTTCCTAGATGCCATGTCACCACATGCCAGTGAGCACGTACATTTCCTCAACACACATGAGGTGTTGACCAGCAATATGCTTCTCTTCCACCAAATGGCAGACTACCCTGGGGTAGTGGGTGCTATAGCCTGCACGCACGTATGCATCAAAGTACCACCCGGTGAGTGGGGTAGGACCTACATTAACTGCAGGGGCATCTCCTCCATCAACTGCCAGGTCGTATGCGATGCCCAGGGCATTATACTGAATATGTGTGCTGGCTGCCCTGGAAGCTATGATGATTCCGATATATGGCATCTGACGCAGCTGTACCACACCTTTGCCAATATGGACATTCCCTACGGTCACCTACTGGGGGATGCTGGGTACCCACTGGAGCCGTGGCTGATGACACCCATCAGAAATGCACACACACCTGAACAACTATGCCATAATGTGGCACACGCACAGGCAAGACATATAATTGAGCATGTGTTTGGGATACTCAGGTCACGGTTCTGGTTTCTGGACATATCCAGTGGAGCCTTGCAGTATTCACCAGCTACATGCACCTAAATTGTTATGGTATGTGCTATGCTACACGATATGATCCTGCGGAAACAGCTGGAGCAGGAACAGCATGGGGCAGGGCCACACAGCCCCCCACCAATGCCAAGGCCTGTACAGGCACAAAGTGACTCAGAGGAGGAACTACCTGAGCCAGACCCAGTAGGCAAAAGGAGGTGTGCCCAGTATGACCTGGCCTTGGCAAAGAGGCAACGCATAGCATATGCACTGACATAGTAGGTACTCAGGGAATGTCACCCTCTCTGACTCGCACAGACAGTAAAAGGGATGCCAGACATGACACTACCTGTGCTCAGCCATGTATAGGAAGTGCACTGTGTGCATCCGACATAGGCAGCCCTCCAGCACCATCCTCAGGTCTGGCACACCCTCAAGGTAAGTCAATCAACCTACCGATTGGCAGTTGTATTATAATGTGTTTTTACCTGTAGCTATGGTATATAGCATGCAAGGGAATTTGGTGGCTGAATGTTAGGGCAGCAGACAGTACACATCCATAGTGGCACCATGACATCTGTAGCATATACCGGGGTCACAATAGTAGCCAGTAGTACACAGGGTGTCCTAACCCACTGCGGGTTATGGGCTGAACATCATGTGTGTCCATACAGCCCACACAAGTCTCAACCAGCTGGACAGGTGTAGACCAACACAGACAAATGCTGTAAAATGGCCTCTGAATATGCCCAATGGATGACTCCACCCCCCCCCCCCCACAGACACACACAGACAGACTACAGCAGGCCAGGCAGTTGGATGTAGGTTGTGAAGGCTAGGATGTCTGAAACCAATATGTTGGTAATTAAAGCTAGGATCTGGAGTACACTGGTATGCCTCTAGCCAGCACATTAGGTAGATTCACACACTGAAATGGAGTGCCTGACATACCAGTACAGTAGTAGCAAAAGTGTACAACTGTCAGCTGTGCCCCCCTTCCAACGTACACATGTAACAGTCATATCCACCCCCCCCCCGGTGCTGTGTAGGAATGTGGATACAGTTGGATGTCCCCCCACGCTGTGCAGAAATATAGCAACAGTCAATGACACATGACCGATGGATACCCTGCAGACACAGCATGCCACCTGTCAGTGTACAATGCAGGGGTCGGCACCACAGTACTGACTACCTGGACATGTAACACATGTGATCTAGTTGACCATACTGGGCATGCTCAAACGCATGAAGGTATGACGGTAATGTCAGTCGACAACATGCGTAATGGTCATACTGGGCATGCTCACACACTTAAACACAAGACAGCCAGGTCTGCAAACATCAGTGGTCCTGTCATATCTGCCGGTACATTGCTATACTGTTGGATGACTGTGCTGTATGGTATGTGTGTGGTACTGTCTATTGTCTGTATATTTGCCATGGTGTACTGGGAAATCAGATTAGCTGTGTGCGCAGGGTGTTGCTACCAACACTTGCAAAGGATGGTTCTTTGTTTGTGGCCAGAACAAGGCCATTGGATACAGAGTGAGTAAGGCACATTGCAGCAGTTGGGAGTGGTTGTGCATGGGTTTGCATGGTGTTAAGCACTGCTGACCTCTGGTTACAGCTTCTTATACTTGTTTAGACTCCACATTTCTTTAACAGTGCAATACTCGCATACTGGTAGCCAAACATGCTTAAACCCACTCGCTACCTCACTTGCACATGCACCGACATTGGTGCTTGCATTTGTCACTCACACTGGGTGGGCGTGATCCCTTGTGATATCTATTACATCGGACTACATGATTACAGTATCAGGTATGGTTGACCATTGGGCGACGGCATGGCATTCGACTGTATGGAATCGGCGACCTGTCCAGTGAGTTAATCAATTTTTATATGCGTGTTCCTCATACAATTTGCTCCCATCTGGCTGATACATGGGAACCAATACTCTACAATGCAGACAAGTAAATGTGTTTTGGGAACCACATCCATCTGTCAGGTCAGGCTACCACATACCTGTTGTAGGTTTTCCACCTTTTAAATTGGCCGAAGTGAGACTTTAGGATTAACACCTGTCTCACTTTGCGTGGGACAGTCCCTCATTAGGCATATGTGTCATGCAAGAATAATCTAGGCATAGCAAATGTCCTGATTACAGGACAATATTATATTCTACATTTTTCTAATAGTTACATGTAACAGTTATTGTATAAATGACACCTCTATATGTTATGTGAAGTAGCATAAGCAACTTGACTGCTGCTAGACTAAGCTTTGATTTGTATTAATACGTATATTTCTGTACTATGCACAGCTGTAGGTATGTTCTGACCTGGTACGTCTGACATTTCAATGGAGCAGGTCCCACTTTGGCCATTTGGAAAGGTGGCAACCCTATAGGACCTATATGTAGAGATGTCAGATTTGGCAGGGCAAAACATACCCACAGCCAGTAGAAAATTGACAACTTCACCGGTTTGCATAAGTAAAGGTTATTCTTGTAGCATTATAGTTGCTAATACTGTTTCCTATAACATCTAGATGTTTCAGATACAACAAAATCGTTTTATGCAACCACTACAGACAATATATGGATTATTTGCCCGAAATCACAGGCCATGTGCCATAATAACATTCATTTTGCAGGACACAACTGCCCAGAGGGGAGTGTCCCTCACAAAGGCGAACAGGTGGTAACCCCAAACTATTATTCTATCATCTACCTAAGGTAGTCGGCGGAATATGCACTTTCCGTCACTAGCAGACCTCACATAAGAATGGGGGAGAATGAACACTGTATCAGGGACACTGCATAACACCCTCAGGGACACATTTAAATGATTGGTTCTATTAAACTGACACATTGACAGTCACAGGGCATATGCATTAATCCACATTTGTCGAGGTACATGCTGTTTATGACTCATACATATTGTCATTAGTCATTACATGTATTCCACCACCTGTCTACCTAATATCACTAGTTCTGGAAGTGTTTAGTTAGGACTGTGTTAGATTCTGATTCATAATCACGGATGTCCATGATAATCACGTACAGGGCACTGATATAGTCACTATGTGTTCCCCCAATGGTTTACGGACTATCCAGTAGATGTGCTCTTCAGGTTTGGGAGGTATGGGCATCTGCTATGCCCACAAAGGAATATTAATTACTTCCACGGGGTGGGCCTAATACATCTCTGCCAACCAACACCTGCACACTTAGGCCCATTATTGCATACCCATGATTCACCTACCTGACACCCCTCTACAGCACTAGTGACTCATACTTACTGTGAGTGCAGCTGGGGTATGAACACACCCCTACACACTGCACACTCTCCCCATCTCACGACACATGTCGTACGTTTTGTCAAACCATGTGTTATCAGACTTGCACAACCTACTGTTCCGTGTACAGCTACATCCTGGTCGCATCAATCATTATTGGGTTGCCTATTAGAGAAATTTTTGGTGTCCCACAAGGGACTCCGTGATTCATGTTTAAAGTGTAGACCTTGCAAATCTCTCCCACTGGTAGTTTCCTGCCAGTGGTCTGTAAAGCAGCGGTGTATTTACCTTTATTGCGTGTCTGTATGTCTCACCAACCTAGCTGGGGTGGTGTGGGAGGTAGATGTTAGTTGACTGGACCTCCCACTAACATATGCCCGGTCTGAACATATGTTAACCGTAATTGCTGTACCGTAACCTAGGTATATACATGTGTATATCTACAGTAACATATATATGTATACATATATATATATATATATATATATATATATATATATATATATATATATATACATATATATGTAGATATATTTGTGTGTGTATATATGTGTGCATATATATATATATATATATATATATATATATATATATATATATATATATATATATAAATATGTTGTCATCAGTCATTACGTGTATTCCGCCACCTGTTGACCTAATATCACTAGTTCTGGATGGGTTTAGTTAGGACTGTGTTAGATTCTGATTCATAACACGGGCATCCATGATAATCAGGCACAAGGCACTGATATAGTCCCTATATGTTCCATCAATGGTTTACGGACTATCCAGCAGATATGCTCTTCAGGTTTGGGAGGTATGGGAATCTGCTATGCCCATATAGGAATATTAATTACTTGCACGGGGCGGGCCTAATACATCTCTGCCAACCAACACCTCCACACTTAGGCCCATTATTGCATATCCATGATTCCCCTACCTGATACCCCTCTACAGCACGCATGACTCATACTTACTGTGAGCGCAGCTGGGGTATGAACACACCCTTACACACTGCACACTCTCCCTGTCTCGGGACACATGTCGTACGTTTTGTCAAATCATTTGTTATCAGACTTGCACAACCTACTGTTCCGTGTACAACTACATCCTGGTCACTTCAACCATTATTGGTTTGCCTACAAGGCATATTTTTGGTGTCCCGCAAGATCTCTCCCACTGGTACTTTCCTGCCGGTGGTCTGGAAAGCAGCAGTGTATTTACCTTTATTGCATGTCTGTATGTCTCACCAGCCTAGCTGGGGAGGTGTGGGAGGTAAACGTTTGTTCATTGGACCTCCCACTAACATATGTCCGGTCTGAACATATGTTACCAGTAA